>NC_069503.1:1154628121-1154870621 GCF_027579735.1 Bombina bombina | reverse complement strand
TGCCCACAAAAACGAGTCAACGCTGCGATTGAGGGTCAAACAAGAACTCAGGACTGGGATGCCCAGCCTGCTTTTTATTAAGGTTACATGCACACAGGGCACTCCCAGGGGGAGAGGGGGGGAAGCACAAAATCCCCCATCACACATTTAGATAGAGAGCACTGTCCTTTGACAGGCCACAATAGGATTACAGTACTTAAGATAACAAGTTTACAAGTTCATCTTATCAATTAGCAGTCTGGCTCCAGAGGTGATTAGACAATAGTTTCTAAAAGCTGAAAAAAAAGAGTTAACTCTTTATGAAATGATACTTGTTACGGTTTTCTTGGAGCCCTTCTTAGGCGCTGGCTTGCTGGTTCAGGCATTGCTGCTGGGAAATAAGCTCTTCACAACAAAATAACTAATGCTTCTGTAACAGTGTTCCCTTTCTGTGGAACACTCTGGCAGACACGGTCTGACCCCTTTTCGGGGCAGACTAAGGCTGTCCAGACCGCTGATTATGCGGGGCTGAGGTCGGTTTGTCTGGACAACCCGTCGGCGTTGCCATTCTGTTTCCCAGGTCTGTAAGTAATGGTGAAATTGAAGGGTTGCAACGATAAGCTCCAACGTAATAGCCTGCCGTTATCTCCAGAGACCCGGTTCAGCCACACCAACGGGTTATGGTCGGTGACCAGAGTGAACTCCTGACCATATAAATAGGGAGTCAATTTCTTTAATGCCCACACCAAAGCCAAACACTCCTTTTCGACCGCTGCATAGCTGACTTCGCGGGGCAGGAGCTTCCGGCTGATGTAGGCAACTGGATGCTCCCCTCCATCTTCGCCTACTTGGCTGAGGACGGCTCCCAGCCCGAACATGGAAGCATCTGTATGGACGATAAAACGTTTGTTAAGGGCTGGGGCCGCCAAGACAGGAGCGTTAATTAGAGCATTTTTGAGAGCCTGGAAAGCCGTTTCACAGTGGGGAGACCACAGGACCTGTCGAGGTAAGTTCTTCTTGGTCAAGTCAGTCAGGGGTTTGGCAAGTGTGCTGTAGTCTGGTACGAACCGTCTATAGTACCCTGCCGTGCCCAGGAAGGCTAGGACCTGAGTCTTAGTGATGGGGGTGGGCCAATTGGCGACAGCTTCTATTTTGGCCGGCTCTGGTCGCTGCTTTCCACACCCCACCCGGTGACCCAGGTACTGTACCTCGGCCATCCCAAAGTGGCATTTTTCTGGCTTCAGAGTCAGGCCAGCAGCCCGGATCTGATCCAGAACCATTCCCACATGAGCTAAGTGGTCCTCCCAGGACTCACTGTGGATCGCTATGTCGTCCAGGTAGGCGCAAGCAAAACTCTGGAAGCCATCCAGGAGCCTATCCACCAAGCGCTGGAATGTAGCTGGGGCATTCTTCATCCCAAACGGCATTACCCTAAACTGATATAAGCCGAATGGGGTGACGAATGCCGACTTGGGGATAGCCTCCGGGGCCAGGGGAATCTGCCAGTAACCTTTGCAGAGGTCAATAGTGGTCAGGTAATTTCCCCTGGCTATACGATCGAGTAGCTCGTCTACCCTGGGCATAGGGTAAGCGTCCGTCACGGTATTTTCATTGAGCCTCCGATAGTCTACGCAGAACCGGGTGGTCCCATCTTTCTTGGGCACCAAGACAACTGGGGAGGCCCAGGGACTATCGGAGGGCTCAATTACCCTGAGCTGGAGCATCTCATCGATCTCCTTCTTCATTCCTGTCCTAACTGCTTCGGGGATTCGGTACGGAGCCTGGCGCAAGGGAGCTTGTCCCGGAGTATCTACCTGGTGGGTGGTTAAAGTAGTGTACCCTGGCTTCGGGGAGAAGGTGAGGTGTTTAGACTGGAGGAGTTGGTTGAGCTGCTCCCTTTCAGTGGGGCTAAGTCGGTCCCCTATCTGAACCTGCGCCACTATACCTGTGGGGAGGCTCTTTTCTAATAGGTCTGGAATGGGTAAACTGTCGGGGTCTTCCTGAGGGGAACAACATACGGCCGTCACGTTCTCTGGCCGCTCAAAATATTCCTTGAGCATGTTTACATGGAATGTCTTTCTAAGATTGTTGTCGTGGCAGCTAGCTATCACATAAGTGGTGTCTCCCCTTTTCTCTACGATCTGGTAGGGACCCTGCCAGGACGCCTGCAATTTGTCTGTCTTCACCGGCTTAAGTACTAACACCTTTTGTCCTATGGTGAAGATTCTCTTTCGGGCCCCCCGATCGTACCATACTTTCTGTCTTCTCTGGGCCAACTGGAGATTAGCCCGCACGGATTTGGCTAATTGCTCCATTCGGTCCCTGAGTTCCAGCATGTATGGCACAATGGGGACACCGTCAGCCTCCATCTCTCCCTCCCAGTGCTCCCGGATCAGGTTTAGGGGTCCCCGTACCTTTCTTCCGTAGAGCAACTCGAAGGGAGAGAACCCTGTCGTTTCCTGGGGCACCTCCCGATAAGCAAATAGGAGGTGCGGCAGGAAGCGTTCCCAGTCTCGGTATTCCTGAGTGAACGTCTTGAGCATTTGCTTGAGGGTCCCATTGAACCTCTCACACAGCCCGTTCGTCTGGGGGTGGTATGGGGAGCTCAGGAGGGACTTAATTTTGCAAACCTGCCAGAGTTGTTGGGTCAATTCAGCCGTAAATTGGGTGCCTCGGTCGGATAGGATTTCTTTTGGAAATCCTACCCGGGAGAACACCTGTACTAGTGCATTCGCTACCGTATCCGCTTGTATGTTGGATAGGGCGACAGCCTCTGGGTACCTGGTAGCGTAGTCCACTACGGTAAGAATGTATCGCTTACCGGAGGGACTAGGGGTAGCCAGTGGTCCCACTAGGTCAATAGCAACCCGGCTGAAGGGTTCCTCTACAATGGGCATATTTACTAGCTGGGCTTTAGGGTGATCGCCTCGCCTTCCTACTCGTTGACACACATCGCAGGTGTTACAGTAAGTTCTAACGTCAGCGTGCACCCCTGGCCAAAAGAACGTGTGAGTAATGCGGTGTAGGGTACGGGTAACGGCTAGGTGGCCTGCTAAGGGGATGTCGTGGCCTATTTTGAGGATTTCTTGACGGTATTTGTGGGGCACTACCAGCTGTCGCCTACGCTGTCCCCTTTTCTCTGTCCAGCGGTATAGTTTCCCTTTTTCCCATAAGAATGTTTCGTTATCTGCCCCGCCCCCTCCGGTCTCTGCTCGTTCCCGGTACTTTTGTAAGGTCGGGTCAGTCTTAGACTCTGCCTCGAAAGCATCTGGGGTGTCCCAGGGTATGGGGCCTAACCTGTCAGGCAAGGTCGGGGTAGGTCTTACCTGTGTCTCCCGCACTGGTGAGAGCTCTCGCTCCGTCCGGGCTTGGGCCCGTGTAGTCACTGGGTCCGCCTCGTTGTTGCATACTGGAGCATAGGCAGAAGTCATGGGGCCCAAATCGTTGCCCAGTAGTACTTCGGCAGGTAAATTATCCATTAGGCCCACGTTCACAGCCCCCTTTCCCGCTCCCCAATCAAGATGCACTTTAGCTGTTGGAATTTTGTACACATCCCCCCCCGCCACTCTAACGGCCACAGTCTGTCCGGATCGCTTGTGCTCTGGCACCAAATGACTCTGTACCAGCGTGATAGTAGCCCCTGTGTCTCGCAATCCCTCGGTAGATCGCCCCTCGAGCCATACCCTCTGCCGATGGTGCTGGCGGTTATCTGAGGCAGCATATACAGGGTCTGCCTCGTGAAGCGGCCCCACATATCCCTCCATAGGGGCCTCTTGGTTAACACAGAGGGCCCGGGCCGGACGATAGGACCCAGAGGGGTAATTGTAATTCCTGGGTGTCTGGTGCGTATTAAGGGGGCAGCTAGCCATGAAATGCCCTGGTTGCTTGCATCGGTGGCAAGTCGGTCTGGGACGCTCAGAGCTGTTATTGGGTGGTCCTGAGTGTCGGACGGGCCTTGTGGGCACCGGGGCTCGGAATTCAGTACGAGGGGGTGCACGGTAAACCTCTCTGGGTTCGACCCGTGCTGGAGCTCGGTAGTTCATGGGTTCGTGAAGACGGGAGTCATAATGTTCATCGGCCAATTTGGCTGCTTCTTCTAAGGTAGAAGGCCGCCTGTCTCGCAGCCATTCCTTCCCTTGCTGTTCCATGCCATTATAAAAATGTTCTAAGAGAAACAATTGTAAAATTTCCTCCCCAGTCACCGCTTTACTTCCGCTCAGCCAGTGATTTGCCGCTCTCCGCATTCGGTGCGCCCATTCCATATGGGTATCGTTAGGCTTCTTTTCCGTGCCCCGAAACTGTCGGCGATACGTGTCCGGAGTTACAGCGTACCGTCGCAACAGTGTCTCCTTAACTAGCTCATACTGTGTCACTTCCTCAGCACCCAGAGTACGAAAGGCTTCCAGGGCTCGCCCGGATAGTTTCCCAGACAATATCGTGGGCCACTCTCTGTTGGGAATCTGGTGCAGGGCACATTGCCTTTCGAAGTCCGCCAAATATTCATCAATCCCTGTCTCGCTCTCTAGGAAGGGTCGAAATGCCGCATAGGGTATCTTGGGCCTCCCAGCATTTTCGACAGGGATGATTACCTGCGGGGCTTCAGCATTGCGGTGTGCATTCGCTAGGTTGAGTTCGTGGGCTCGAGTCTCTCGTATATCCTCGTCCGCCTCTGCCATCAACTGCTGTACCAATTCCATGGAGGGGTTCGGCCCGTATAATGAGAGCCTTTCCCGAACAATCCTGGTTTTTTCGTCACTAATCGTGGTCGGTGTTTCCGCCATTGTGAAGCTCTGATCCAGTTCGGTCAATTCTGCGATCAGCTCTCTCCTCGGCCGGTTGCTGGCGTACCCCCCTCTGCTTTCAAGTAAATCCTTTTGGGTTGTACGCTTCAATTTTTCGTAAGCGCTCTCCATCCGTTCTGTACCTCTCCTAGGAAATCCAGGAAAATCCCGCCGCTGCCGCCAAATGTTACGGTTACCCTTAGTCTCGCTGAGAGATGGACCGCTTAGTAGCCTGGATCCCTATTGCTAAAGAGGGGAGAAGCTGCTTTCCATAGTATTCTATATGAGTCTCGCAAATATAGAATAATCTCCCTTAGCTGCAGTACCGCTAGGATACCCTTCTGCCCACAAAAACGAGTCAACGCTGCGATTGAGGGTCAAACAAGAACTCAGGACTGGGATGCCCAGCCTGCTTTTTATTAAGGTTACATGCACACAGGGCACTCCCAGGGGGAGAGGGGGGGAAGCACAAAATCCCCCATCACACATTTAGATAGAGAGCACTGTCCTTTGACAGGCCACAATAGGATTACAGTACTTAAGATAACAAGTTTACAAGTTCATCTTATCAATTAGCAGTCTGGCTCCAGAGGTGATTAGACAATAGTTTCTAAAAGCTGAAAAAAAAGAGTTAACTCTTTATGAAATGATACTTGTTACGGTTTTCTTGGAGCCCTTCTTAGGCGCTGGCTTGCTGGTTCAGGCATTGCTGCTGGGAAATAAGCTCTTCACAACAAAATAACTAATGCTTCTGTAACAACGTGGTACCTGAACTTGTCCCATTTGGCCAGATGCGGTGACTAACCTTTCCATTTTTGCTTTTAAATCTTAGCTGAGAGCTTGTAAGTGAGTGCTGGGTTTTCTCTGTGATATATATATATATATATATATATATATATATATATATATATATATATATATAGACTAGTGTGTATATATATATATATATATATATATAGACTAGTGTGTATATATATATATATATATATATATATAGACTAGTGTGTATATATGTATATATATATATATATATATATATATATAGACTAGTGTGTATATATGTATATATATATATATATATATATAGACTAGTGTGTATATATATATATATATATATATATATATATATAGACTAGTGTGTATATATATATATATATATATATATATATATATATATATATATATATATATATATATATATATATATATATATATATATATATATATATATATATATATATATATATATATATATATACACACACACTAGTCCAGCCGGACTATTTTTGTTATCTCCAATAAAGTTCTTTAGTATAAGTGGTCCTTTTTTTGAGAAATAAATTTTAATACATACACTTTTCTTACACAATTCATATTTTAATGAAATGTTTTTAGAGACAGGTAGTCTTTTTCTTTGTTTTGCAAATTCTCTTGCATTTCTTGTACATAAATTTGTATACAACTGCCCTAACGCTTGAATTTAAGGGCTAGCTAATACAAGCAATAATTGATAAAGCCCTACAATTCTGACTTATAAACCCAGTACACTTTCCCTCACCATCCTCGTCTTTAAATGTAGCAGGGTTAGGCTGGTGATGTCTGCAGTGTGCACTTCCTTATCTCATCACCTCTGCTGGGGCCAGTTAGGGACAGATATGTAGCAGGGTTAGGCTGGTGATGTCTGCAGTGTGCAGTTACTTATCTCATCACCTCTGCTGAAGCCAGTTAGGGAAAGATGTGTAGCAGGGTTAGGCTTGTGATGTCTGTAGTGTGCACTTCTTTATCTTATCACCTCTGCTGAAGTCAGTTATGGACAGATCTGTAGCAGGGTTAGGCTTGTGAGGTTTGCAGCGTTCATTATTTATCTTCTCCCCTTTTCTTGTAATTTAAAATCAGAAAATAATGGATTTTATAATCCTGAGAAATAGAAGTGCAACGTTACTGTGTACAATAAAACATTTCAGTTACAAAGTGCTTATGTCACTAAGGAGCACCGTACTGACCGGGTCACAAGGTGTTTAGGTCACTAAGGAGCACCGTGCTGACCGAGTTACAAAGAGACTAAATCATTGCTACAGATCATGCTTCACCCCATTCACAAATCTCACCTTCTTGAAGCAGTCGTTGGAGGACAGGTTGTGCCGCACAGAGTCTTTCCATCCTATGTAATCTCCGTTAAAGAAGGGGAACAATATGCTTATGTCCCTTAGGATCTGAGGATAAACAAGAGCACGTTAGTAAAGTGCTGCTCATGTACCACAGAAAGCCTCAGCCAAACCTAAAGTGAAACGCGTTACATATTGTAAGAGAAGCTGCAGGTGGTTATCTGTGTGGTGCAGAGGTTCCTACCCAGAATGCTATGGGCAGATGCTGAGACACAATCGAGCAGATGCAGAACCGGCTCAATACATTGTGATGACCCTCATCTCTCTGCGCACTACAGGCTAAACCCAACCAATTGTCTTAAAGAGACATGAAACCCAAAAGTTTTCTTTCATGATTTAGGAAAAACAAATTTGAAACAACCAATGACAAATCGAATACATACATACACAGCCACCAATCAGCAGCTAGAAACTAGGATTTTTCTTGCTCCTAAGTTTTCCCAAGATAAACCTTTTAAGCGAAGGATAAACAAGAGAAGGAAGCATATTAAATAATATAAGTAAATTGTAAAGTTGTTTAAAATTGTATGTTCTGTCTACATAATGAATGTATAATTATCATTTTACTGTCCCTTTAATGTTCCACATGATAACAGGCTGATGGTGCCATTATCCAGAAAATGATCTCCACGTGTTCTACCTCTGTCAAATGCCGCGGTGTTCCCCTCTGGCCCTACATAAATCATGTATTAGATAAAAGGTCAGTGGCATTTGGTATGGGGCAGTAGAATAAGACAGGAACCAGAAGTAAAATAAATCTAGGAGTTGGTCTTCTGGTCAGTCCTGATAGTGAAACTATTGGTACAGAATGCGATTTCTCTGTAAACTGCTCATTTTATGTTTAAATGATTTTTTATTAATTTTTTTTTATAATAAAGCCACAACAATAAGCATACAAATCATGATAGTTTCTCATGAATTATACTTCCAGTGGCTACAAAAAAAAAAAAAACAACAACCACGAATCAATAGAAAGAATGAAGAGAAGATATATATATATATATATTAAATCAAATACAGACCAGCACTCTCCAAACAATCATGCCGTTTCCAGGGTGCTCTTGAACAATAGCATGTAAATCCAAAAGAAATCAGGCACTATGCAGTATTAAGATCCACAGTTTCTTTATTGTGACGTCTCGGGGTCTTTAGCCCCTTCCTCAGACCATAAAAAACATAATTACAATCAAACTTACCCTCCTATATATACCCCACACCGTGCAGCTAATTCAACGCATGTGTGCAGGACCGGCATCCCATTAGAGCTACTGCGCATGCGCAAACAGCCAATTAGGACAACACATATGAGTCAAAACGAAAAAGCAAAGTGTAAATGCACAAAGTTAAATACATAGCAACATATCTACGTGTAATACTTAATACCCAATTATTAAGCAATTAGTCGTCAAATTTAAATTAAGCCTAACAGAATCATAATAAGCAATAGCCTAAATCAGTTAAACGGGTACTAGCGTAATCTGAAATATATACAGTTACTTGATAACAACCTGTTGTATACGGAAGTGTCACATAATACTGTTCTATACATGTCACAGGAATAATTATGCAACCACATAAAACCCATGTTTTAATCATCGCTACGTTCGTAGTAATTGTAAACCAGCGCATTGTGCTAGAACGTGACCCAACATAGTTAGGTGTCCAGGCCTCAACTATACCATAATGCATATCTACAAGATATCATTTCTAGCATGTCTGAGGTGTCTGCTACACGTAAATATATAATCAGCTGTTAATGATATAATTTTGGTAATTGATATGCACTGTCAGTAGTCCACCTCTGAATCAAAATGACCACCAATAAAGCTATAGTCATTTAGCTATAGAATCAACCCGTGTTCAAGATGTGAATAACTGTAATGAGTCATCATAATTACTAATTAAGTGCTCTAAAGTCAATTATCATATATATCTGAAGGGTATCATATTGATCCCAATGGGTTATTATGTGTCTTGTAACTAAGGTAAAAAAGTGGAAACATATCTCTCTCATCAAGACATATAACAAATCTAATCTTCAGCAAAGTGGATATTATCCAACAATAATCCAATGTACATATTCTAGGGATCGGTCTACAAACCGGCGTATTCACCTGCTCCCATCATTGCTATAGAGTTTCAGAGAAATAAAATACAGAGTATGTGGAATTCCCTTAGCATCCACATTGTGGCTCAGCTTTACATTTACAAAGACATACTTTATGGTACAGAATACATCAATAGCGAAGTACTTCAAAGGAAACAATGCATGTCCATATTAGTATTAGGTCCTCTAGGCACTAGAGTTTGAAGGGTAAAAGTCCACCTGCTCTCTTTCTGTAACAGAAGTCTTGCTCTATTCCCCACCTCTAGTTAAAGGCGGGACATGGTCAATGATCATTTACTTATGTTCAGATACTGAGTGTTTAGCTAGCAAGAAATGTTTAGCGACCGGTTGGTCCACCTTGCCCGTGGCCACAGCATTTTTAATTGCACATCTGTGATTGGCCATGCGAGTCCTCAGGTCATCATTCGTTTTACCAACATAGTATCTTCCACAACTACAATGTAACAAGTACACCACATACCTTGTGGTGCAGGTTGGACAAAACCTTATTTTGAATCTTTTGTTAATCCAGGGGTGCGTAAAGAATTTGTCTTGCGTTAGGCCATTACAGGTGGTACATCCACTACACCTGTAGCATCCCCTTTTGGGTGTTCCCAACCAGGTGCCTGGATTGCAGCTAGCTTTAAAGTCTGGTCTCATCAGGATATCACGTAGTGATCTGCCCCTCTTGTATCCAATTCTCGGGACCTCATAGATATGCAGTGGAAGACTGCTATCACTTTTGACCGTTTCCCAATTTTTTATCAGGATTGCTGGTGCTTCCCACTTGTCAGGAGTGAATGTTGTCACAAAGGCGAGTCTCTTCTCAGCCTCGGTGCTAGTCGTCTTTTTCTTTAAGGCTTCATCTTGGGTGAGCTTTCCCACTTCGTTCATCGTAGCTTGCAGATTCTTTTCATAGTAACCCCTATTCCAAAATGTCTTATTCATGTCAATGAGTTGTTCATCCTTCAGTGTGTTCAGAGTTATTTCTAAAAACCCTTTTCAGTTCTGATTTTGGAAGGGCTCGTTTCAAGGCCGGAGGGTTGCAGCTATCAGCCCTAAGCAGGGAGTTCCTCTCTGTCTCCTTGCTGTAGAGAGTCTTTTCCAGATGCTGTTGGTTTTTGAAAATTCTTAGGTCCAGAAAATCAATGCCCGTCTTTGAGGACGTCAACTTGAACTTCAAATTGTCAGTAGTATCAGGGTATCAACCCATATATTGAGTTCCTCCTGGGTACCTGACCAGATCAGGAACAGATCGTCTATATATCTCCTGCATAGCTGTATTCTGTTATCTCTGAAGCAATCTGTTATGTGATCTTCAAAATCAGATATGTAGAGATTTGCCACATTGGACCCCATCACTGTTCCTGCCATCTGTAGATAGTACTTTTGCTCAAATTTGAAATAGGAGAGTCAGACAGTATTCCAGGAGTTGTAATAGTAGCTCTGGTGGTGGGCCTATATATGGATCTCTTCAAGTGTGATTGTACGGCTGCTAAGCCACCACTATGTGGGATCACTGTATATAAGCTTGTTACGTCCAATATATATATACTCATCCGTCATGTTCTGTTCCTCTGAGTAATTTGATTAGTTCTATGGGATCAAGTAGAAATGATGTTACATTTCGAACAATAGGCTGTAAAAAGCGAACAACAAAAAGGTAGCTAGTGTCTGTAGTAATGATCCTCTTGCAGAAATAATTGGACGTCCCGGATCCTTGTGCACTTTAGGCAATGTATAGATAATAGGCATCACTGGGTGTTTAACCACAAGGAAATCTTTGTTTGCAGCGCTGATGTATCCCATATCAGTGATAAGGGTTAAATATCCATCAATGCGTTCCTTGAACAACTTTGTCGGATCTGCTTTCAATTTCCGATATGTGTTGGTGTCTGCCAATTGTCCAAGGATTTCCTTCCGATAGTCTACATAGTCAGGACTAGGGCTCCACCCTAGTTGGCTTCCCTAATAACTAGGTCTGGATTTCTTTTAAGTGCATTAAGAGCCTGCCATTCTGCAGCGGAGAGGTTTTTCTTAACCTCCATTTTATGTTTGTCACATGAATCATATAGCTGGTCAGTTACCATCCTAGAGAAAGTATTAATACTTGCATTGGTGCTTTTGGGGTCAAATGTACTTCTGTCCCTAAAGCTGTCCTGTTCAATGCTTGTATCTCTGAAGAACTCTTTAAATTTAACCAAACTTTAAAACTGAAAGATATCAATGTGCAGGTCAAACTTGTCAGTCGCAGTGGTGGGTACAAAGGTTAGTCCTCTTTGGAGAAGTTTATGTTCTGTCTCAGTCAGCTGGTGTTTGCTGAAATTCATGATATTACTTGTCCCCATTAGAACAGTCTCCTCCGTCCTCTGTCTGCCGTGCCTCCCCCTTCGTGTGCATCGCCTGCGTCGTTTTTTTGAATGAGTGGTCATCCCTTGACTATGCTGTTGGGGGATCGTAGCTGCCTGCATGGCTTCATTCCCAGAACTTTGGTCCGAGCTATCCACAGTGTTCAAGTTTCAGGGTTTGTATACCCTCTGTCTGCGTGGTCTTAACGCTCTCCTGTCTTCAGGGCCCAATGTCCATTTGTAGACTCTTTTCCCGATAGTCCAAAATTACTGCTTCCCACTTGCTTTCTTTAAAGCTAATCAGTGCCTCTCATAGGCATCAATCTGTTTTTTTCAGATTTATCAGCCAGTCTTCTTCTTTATTCTTTGTCAGGATTTGTAATTGGGTACATTCAAATTGCTGTATCTCTACTTCGCATTGTTTAAGCACCTGTGCTGTTTCATCTATCACAAGAAGCATTAGGTCAAGGGAACATTTGTTCAAAATTCCGCAGCACTTGTTGCAGAATGATACATTATGTCTGCCGATGGTCGGTACATTTCTAATGCGGAACCCCCTAGGAATATAGCGTTTCCTATGATATTCAGAGAGATAACCTCCATGCAGTTTAAAGTCAATAACTCTCTTTTTGAGTTTTAGCAAGTGTGTAAATAGATGTGCGGGTTGTTCTCTCTTTTCTTTAATATCCAGGGTTTCAAACCTAATTCTCGAGGCCTCCTCCTCTGTGAACTGAAAAACACTTGCACCTTGTACCTCTGTGTCTTCATTTGTGCTTACATCTTGCTCACTGATGCTTAGTGACATTTTGTGTATGCTATGTTGGACTAAGCACCCATTTGAGTGGATATTCAGACTACCCTTTCATTTAACTGCTTTTATTATTCACAACAAAATGTCACTAAGCATCAGTGAGCAAGATGTAAGAACAAATGAAGACAGAGGTACAAGGTGCAAGTGTTTTTCAGTTCACAGAGGAGGCCGCCTCGAGAATTAGGTTTGAAATCCTGGATATTAAAGAAAAGAGAGAACAACCCGCACATCTATTTACACACTTGCTAAAACTCAAAAAGAGAGTTATTGACTTTAAACTGCATGGAGGGTCTCTCTCTGAATATCATAGGAAACGCTATATTCCTAGGGGGTTCCGCATTAGAAATGTACCGACCATCGGCAGACATAATGGGGGGTAGTTATCAACGTGTCAACTTTCCTGCCTTCGCCGGCCCAATACGCCCGCCTCACATCGCCACCGCGGACCTGAAAAAATTCACCTAAGTTATCAAATAAAGCTGTCAAAAAGCTGCGGGGCGATGAGCAGCGGACTGTGATAGTTATCACTCATCCGATCTTGCTGCTCTTCGGCTTTTTCCCAGCTTTATTGCTAGCCTGTTAGAATAGTTATTAGTTTTTAACTATTTAATAACTACCTAGCTAAAAGAAATACAAAATTACCTGTAAAATAAATCCTAACCCAAGTTACAATTAAACCTAACACTACACTATCATTAAATTAATTAAATAAAATTACCTACAAATAACTACAATTAAATACAATTAAATAAGAAGAAGTCTTCGATCCGGGCGATGTCATCTTCCAAGCCGGGTCTTGAATCTTCATCCCGCCGACGCGGAACATCCTTCTTTACCGACGGACTACCGACGAATGAAGGCTCCTTTAAAGGGACGTCATCCAAGATGGCGTCCCTTCAATTCCGATTGGCTGATAGGATTCTATCAGGATTCTATCAGCCAATCGGAATTAAGGTAGGAAAATTCTGATTGGCTGATTGAATCAGCCAATCAGATTAAAGTTCAATCCGATTGGCTGATCCAATCAGATTGAGCTCGCATTCTATTGGCTGATCGGAACAGCCAATAGAATGCAAGCTCAATCTGATTGGCTGATTGGATCAGCCAATCGGATTGAACTTTAATCTGATTGGCTGATTCAATCAGCCAATCAGATTTTTCCTACCTTAATTCCGATTGGCTGATAGAATCCTGATAGAATCCAATCAGATTGAGCTTGCATTCTATTGGCTGTTCCGATCAGCCAATAGAATGCGAGCTCAATCTGATTGGATCAGCCAATCGGATTGAACTTTAATCTGATTGGCTGATTCAATCAGCCAATCAGAATTTTCCTACCTTAATTCCGATTGGCTGATAGAATCCTGATAGAATCCTATCAGCCAATCGGAATTGAAGGGACGCCATCTTGGATGACGTCCCTTAAAGGAGCCTTCATTCGTCGGTAGTCCGTCGGTAAAGAAGGATGTTCCGCGTCGGCGGGATGAAGATTCAAGACCCGGCTTGGAAGATGACATTCCCCGGATAGAAGGCTTCTTCAGCGCCGCTTGGAAGATGACATCGCCCGGATGGAAGAATTCTTCAGCGCTGCTTGGAAGATCACTTCATCGGATGGAAGATTTCTTCAGCACCCCTTGGATGATGACTTCTGCCGCTCCGGTTCTCCTCTTCAGTTCCATCGCTGCTCGGCTGAGTGAAGACGACTAAAGGTAGGATGATCTTCAGGGGGGTAGTGTTAGGTTTTTTTAAGGGGGGTTTGGGTTAGATTAGGGGTATGTGGGTGGTGGGTTGTATTTTTTTTTTACAGGCAAAAGAGCTGAACTCTTTGGGGCATGCCCCCACAAAAGGCCCTTTTAAGGGCTGGCAAGGTAAAAGAGCTTTGAACTTTTTAAAATTTAGAATAGGGTAGGGCATTTTTTTTATTTTGGGGGGTTTGTTATTTTATTAGGGGGCTTAGATTAGGTGTAAGTAGCTTAAAATTGGTGTAATATTTTTAAAATGTTTGTAACCTATTTTTTTTTATTTTTTGTAACATTTTTTTTTGTGTACTTTAGTTTATATAATTGTATTTAATTGTAGTTATTTGTAGTTAATTTATTTAATGTATTTAATGATAGTGTAGTGTTAGGTTTAATTGTAACTTAGGTTAGGATTTATTTTAGAGGTAATTTTGTATTTCTTTTAGCTAGGTAGTTATTAAATAGTTAATAACTATTTAATAACTATTCTAACTAGCTAAAATAAATACAAAGTTACCTGTAAAATAAATATAAACCCTAAAATAGCTACAATGTAATTATTAATTACAGGTAAGTATTTAGTTTTAAATAGGAATAATTTATTAAAGTATAGTGTAGTGTTAGGTGTAATTGTAACTTAGGTTAGTTTTTAGTTTACAGGTAAATTTCTCTTTATTTTAGCTAGGTAAGTATGTGGTGTATATATATATATATATATATATATATATATATATATATATATATATATAACACTGGATTATGTTTAGACTGAACTGGGGACCACCACACCTAGCAACCAATATCACCATGAAGGATCAAGTACCACCACACCTAGCTCACTATATCACCATGAAGAATCCAGTACCACCACACCTAGCTCACTATATCACCATGACTAATCCAGTACCACCACACCTAGCTCACTATATCACCATGAATAATCACGTACCACCACACATAGTTCGCTATATCGCCATGAATAATCCAGTACCACCACACCTAGTTCACTAGTGTTCAATAATTTAGCTGCCAATTCAGACATCCTAAACACATTTAATTTTATTTCAGACTTCCACCTATGAAGGTGTTCCTACTTTACTATATTTATCTCTGCATACTCTTGTTACTGTGCATACAATTCTTATAAATGTATTAATATGATGATTAAAGTATTTAAGCAGCGGAAAAGATTTTTAGTGGGTTTATCAGTTGACAGAAAAAAAATAAAAAAAATCATCAAATCTGGAAACAAACGGAAAGATTATAAGTTTTGTTGGTAATGGTGTGCGGTGCTAACGAGCATTTTATTCTCACAGCTCTCTTAAGACAACGCTGGTATTACAGGTTTTTACAAACCCGGCGTTAGCCGCAGGAAAGTGAGCTCAGAGCAAAATTTAGCTCCACATCTCACCTGAATACCAGTGCTGATTGTGTTAGCGGTGAGCTGGTAAAACGTGGTCGTGCACGATTTCCCCGTAGGAATCAATGGGGGAGAGCCGGCTGAAAAAAAACATAACACCTGCAAAAAAGCAGCGTAAAGCTCCTAACGCAGCCCCATTGATTCCTATGGGGAAATACATTTTATGTCTATACCTAACACCCTAACATGAACCCTGAGTCTAAACACCCCTTATCTTACACTTATTAACCCCTAATCTGCTGCCCCAACATCTGACACCTGCATTATATTATTAACCCCTAATCTGCCTTCCCCAATGTCGCCGCAACCTACCTACAATTATTAACCCCTAATCTGCCGCCCCCAACGTCGCCGCCGCTATATTAAAGTTATTAACCCCTAAAACTAAGTCTAACCCTAACCCCCCTAACTTAAATATAATTTAAATAAATCTAAATAAAATTACAATTAGCTAAATTCCTATTTAAAACTAAATACTTACCTATAAAATAAACCCTAAGATAGCTACAATATAACTAATAGTTACATTGTAGCTATCTTAGGGTTTATTTTTATTTTACAGGCAACTTTGTATTTATTTTAACTAGGTACAATAGTTATTAAATAGTTATTAACTATTTAATAACTACCTAGTTAAAATAAAGACAAATTTACCTGTAAAATAAAACCTAACATAAGTTACAATTACACCTAACACTACACTATAATTAAATGAATTCCCTAAATTAACTACAATTAAATACAATTATCTAAAGTACGAAACCCCCCCACTAAATTACAAGTTTTTTTAAACTAATCCCCCTAATAAAATAAAAGCCCTCCAAAATAAAAAGCCCTACCCTATACTAAATTACAAATATCCCTTAAAAGGGCCTTTTGTGGGGCATTGCCCCAAAGTCATCAGCTCTTTTACCTGTAAAAAAAAAAAAAGTACAATACCCCCAAACATTAAAACCCACCACCCACACACCCAACCGTACTCTAAAACCCACTCAATCCCCCCTTAATAAAACCTAATAAAAACAGGGGCTCGCACAGGAGGGGTCATTCCCTTCCAATACACAGAGACACACAGAGGGGCAACCCTCTTCCACTACACAGCCACAGACCAGGGGAGCACACAGGAGGGGGTCACCCCCCCTTCCACTACACAGACACACAGAGGGGCAACCCCCTTCTACTACACAGCCTGAGACCCGGGGTGCACACAGGAGGGGCCAACCCCCCTTCCACTACACAGCCAGAGACCAAGGGTGAACACAGGAGGGGCCATCCCCCCTTCCACTACACAGCCAGAGACCAAGGGCGCACACAGGAGGGGTGGCCACCCCCCATTCCACTACACAGCCAGAGACCAGGGGCGCACACAGGAGGGGTGGCCACCCCCCATTCCACTACACAGCCAGAGACCAGGGGCGCACACAGGAGGGGTCATCCCCCCCCTTCCACTACACAGCCAGACACCAGGGGCGCACACAGGAGGGGTCACCCCCCCCCCTTCCACTACACAGCCAGAGACCAGGGGCGCACACAGGAGGGGTCACCCCCCCCTTCCTCTACACAGCCAGAGACCAGGGGCGCATACAGGAGGGGTCACCCCCCCCCTTCCACTACACAGCCAGAGACCAGGGGCGCACACAGGTGGGGTCACCCCCCCCTTCCACTACACAGCCAGAGACCAGGGGGGCACACAGGAGGGGTCACCCCCCCCTTCCACTACACAGCCAGAGACCAGGGGCGCACACAGGAGGGGTCACCCCCCCTTCCACTACACAGCCAGAGACCAGGGGCGCACACAGGAGGGGTCACCCCCCCTTCCACTACACAGCCAGAGACCAGGGGCGCACACAGGAGGGGTCACCCCCCCTTCCACTACACAGCCAGAGACCAGGGGCGCACACAGGAGGGGTCACCCCCCCTTCCACTACACAGCCAGAGACCAGGGGCGCACACAGGAGGGGTCACCCCCCCCTTCCACTACACAGCCAGAGACCAGGGGCGCACACAGGAGGGGTCACCCCCCCCTTCAACTACACAGCCAGAGACCAGGGGCGCACACAGGAGGGGTCACCCCCAACACTACACAGCCAGAGACCAGGGGCGCACACAGGGGGGGTCACCCCCCCTTCCACTATACAGCTCTCACGTTAAAGAGGCAGTATACACTTATTGTCATATAACTGCATGTAACAGACACTACTATACAGAATATGTACAGATACTGATATAAATATACAGTATACACTAATTGTCATATAACTGCATGTAATAGACACTACTATACAGAATATGTACAGATACTGATATAACTATACAGTATACACTAATTGTCATATAACTGCATGTAATAGACACTACTATACAGAATATGTACAGATACTGATATAAATATACAGTATACACTTATTGTCATATAACTGCATGTAACAGACACTACTATACAGAATATGTACAGATACTGATATAAATATACAGTATACACTAATTGTCATATAACTGCATGTAATAGACACTACTATACAGAATATGTACAGATACTGATATAAATATACAGTATACACTAAGTGTCATATAGCTGCATGTAATAGACACTACTATACAGAATATGTACAGATACTGATATAAATATACAGTATACACTAATTGTCATATAACTGCATGTAATAGACACTACTATACAGAATATGTACAGATAGTGTATACTGTATATTTATATCAGTATGTGTACATATTCTGTATAGTAGTGTCTATTACAAGTAGTTATATGTAATTAGTGTATACTGTATATTTATATCAGTATCTGTACATATTCTGTAAAGTAGTGTCTATTACATGCAGTTATATGACAATTAGTGTATACTGTATATTTATATCAGTATCTGTACATATTCTGTATAGTAGTGTCTGTTACATGCAGTTATATGACAGTGTATACAGTATATTTATATAAGTATCTGTACATATTCTGTATAGTAGTGTCTATTACATGCAGTTATATGACAATTAGTGTATACTGTATATTTATATAAGTATCTGTACATATTATGTATAGTAGTGTCTGTTACATGCAGTTATATGACAATTAGTGTATACTGTATATTTATATAAGTATCTGTACATATTCTGTATAGTAGTGTCTAATACATGCAGTTATATGACAATTAGTGTATACTGTATATTTATATCAGTATCTGTACATATTCTGTATAGTAGTGTCTAATACATGCATTTAGATGACAATTAGTGTATACTGTATATTTATATCAGTGTCTGTACATATTCTGTATAGTAGTATCTATTACATGCAGTTATATGACAATTAGTGTATACTGTATATTTATAACTGCATGTAATAGACACTGCTATACAGAATATGTACAGATACTGATAAATATACAGTATATACTAATTGTCATATAACTGCATGTAATAGACACTACTATACATAATATGTACAGATACTGATATAAATATACAGTATACACTAATTGTCATATAACTGCATGTAATAGACACTACTATACAGAATATGTACAGATACTGATATAAATATACAGTATCTGTACATATTCTGTATAGTAGTGTCTATTACATGCAGTTATATATAATTATTGTATACTGTATATTTATATCAGTAGCTGTACATATTCTGTATAGTAGTGTCTATTGCATGCAGTTATATATAATTAGTGTATACTGTATATTTATATCCGTATCTGTACATATTATGTATAGTAGTGTCTGTTACATGCAGTTATATGACAATTAGTGTATACTGTATATTTATATCAGTATCTGTACATATTATGTATAGTAGTGTCTATTACATGCAGTTATATGACAACAATTAGTGTATACTGTATATTTATATCAGTATCTGTACATATTCTGTATAGTAGTGTCTATTACATGCAGTTATATGACAATTAGTATATAATGTATATTTATATCAGTAGCTGTACATATTCTGTATAGTAGTGTCTATTACATGCAGTTATATGACAATTAGTATATACTGTATATTTATATAAGTATCTGTACATATTCTGTATAGTAGTGTCTATTACATGCAGTTATGACAATTAGTATATACTGTATATTTATTTATATCAGTATCTGTACATATTCTGTATAGTAGTGTCTATTACATGCAGTTATATATAATTAGTGTATACTGTATATTTATATCAGTAGCTGTACATATTCTGTATAGTAGTGTCTATTACATGCAGTTATAAATATACAGTATACACTAATTGTCATCTAAATGCATGTAATAGACACTACTATACAGAATATGTACAGATACTGATATAAATATACAGTATACACTAATTGTCATATATCAGTATCTGTACATATTCTGTATAGTAGTGTCTATTACATGCAGTTATATGACAATTAGTGTATACTGTATATTTATATCAGTAGCTGTACATATTCTGTATAGTAGTGTCTATTACATGCAGTTATATATAATTAGTGTATACTGTATATTTATATCAGTATCTGTACATATTCTGTATAGTAGTGTCTATTACATGCAGTTATGTGACAATTAGTGTATACTGTATATTTATATCAGTGTCTGTACATATTCTGTATAGTAGTGTCTATTACATGCAGTTATATGACAATTAGTGTATACTGTATATTTATATCAGTATCTGTACATATTCTGTATAGTAGTGTCTATTACATGCAGTTATATGTAATTAGTGTATACTGTATATTTATATCAGTATCTGTACATATTCTGTATAGTAGTGTCTATTACATGCAGTTATGTGACAATTAGTGTATACTGTATATTTATATCAGTGTCTGTACATATTCTGTATAGTAGTGTCTATTACATGCAGTTATATGACAATTAGTATATACTGTATATTTATATAAGTAGCTGTACATATTCTGTATAGTAGTGTCTATTACATGCAGTTATATGTAATTAGTGTATACTGTATATTTATATCAGTATCTGTACATATTCTGTATAGTAGTGTCTATTACATGCAGTTATATGACAATTAGTGTATACTGTATATTTATATCAGTATCTGTACATATTCTGTATAGTAGTGTATATTACATGCAGTTATGTGTAATTAGTGTATACTGTATATTTATATCAGTATCTGTACATATTCTGTATAGTAGTGTCTATTACATGCAGTTATATGACAATTAGTGTATACTGTATATTTATATCAGTATCTGTACATATTATGTATAGTAGTGTCTATTACATGCAGTTATATGACAACAATTAGTGTATACTGTATATTTATATAAGTATCTGTACATATTCTGTATAGTAGTGTCTATTACATGCAGTTATATGACAATTAGTATATACTGTATATTTATATAAGTATCTGTACATATTCTGTATAGTAGTGTCTATTACATGCAGTTATGACAATTAGTATATACTGTATATTTATTTATATCAGTATCTGTACATATTCTGTATAGTAGTGTCTATTACATGCAGTTATATGACAATTAGTATATACTGTATATTTATATCAGTAACTGTACATATTCTGTATAGTAGTGTCTGTTACATGCAGTTATATGACAATTAGTGTATACTGTATATTTATATAAGTATCTGTACATATTCTGTATAGTAGTGTCTAATACATGCAGTTATATGACAATTAGTGTATACTGTATATTTATATCAGTATCTGTACATATTCTGTATAGTAGTCTATTACATGCAGTGATATGACAATTAGTGTATACTGTATATTTATATCAGTATCAGTACATATTCTGTATAGTAGTGTCTATTACATGCAGTTATATGACAATTAGTGTATACTGTATATTTATATCAGTATCTGTACATATTCTGTATAGTAGTGTCTATTACATGCAGTTATATGACAATTAGTTTATAGTGAATAATTATATCAGTGTCTGTACATAATCTGTATAGTAGTGTCTGTTACATGCAGTTATATGACAATTAGTGTATACTGTATATTTATATCAGTATCTGTACATATTCTGTATAGTAGTGTCTATTACATGCAGTTATATGGCAATTAGTGTATACTGTATATTTATATCAGTATCTGTACATATTCTGTATAGTAGTGTCTATTACATGCAGTTATATGTAATTAGTGTATACTGTATATTTATATCAGTATCTGTACATATTCTGTATAGTAGTGTCTATTACATGCAGTTATATGACAATTAGTGTATACTGTATATTTATATCAGTATCTGTACATATTCTGTATAGTAGTGTCTGTTACATGCAGTTATGACTAATTATATATACTAATTGTCATATAACTGCATGTAATAGACACTACTATACAGAATATGTACAGATACTGATATAAATATACAGTATACACTAATTGTCATAACTGCATGTAATAGACACTACTATACAGAATATGTACAGATACTGATATAAATATACAGTATACACTAATTGTCATATAACTGCATGTAATAGACACTACTATACAGAATATGTACAGCTACTGATATATATATATATACAGTATACACTAATTGTCATATAACTGCATGTAATAGACCCTACTATACAGAATATGTACTGATACTGATATAAATATACAGTATACACTAATTGTCATATAACTGTATGTAATAGACACTACTATACAGAATATGTACAGATACTGATATAAATATACAGTATACACCACTTGTCATATAACTGCATGTAACAGACACTACTATACAGAATATGTACAGATACTTATATAAATATACAGTATACACTAATTGTCATATAACTGCATGTAATAGACACTACTATACAGAATATGTACAGATACTGATATAAATATACAGTATACACTAATTGTCATATAACTCCATGTAATAGACACTACTATAAAGAATATGTACAGATACTGATATAAATATACAGTATACACTAATTGTCATAACTGCATGTAACAGACACTACTATACAAAATATGTACAGATACAGTATACACTAATTGTCATATAACTGCATGTAACAGACACTACTATACAAAATATGTACAGATACTGATATAAATATACAGTATACACCAATTGTCATATAACTGTATGTAATAGACACTACTATACAGAATATGTACAGATACTAATATAAATATACAGTATACACTAATTGTCATATAACTGCATGTAATAGACACTAATATACAGAATATGTACAGATACTGATATAAATATACAGTATACACTAATTGTCATATAACTGAATGTAACAGACACTACTATACAGAATATGTACAGATACTGATATAAATATACAGTATATACTAATTGTCATATAACTGCATGTAATAGACACTAATATACAGAATATGTACAGATACTGATATAAATATACAGTATATACTAATTGTCATATAACTGCATGTAATAGACACTAATATACAGAATATGTACAGATACTGATATAAATATACAGTATACACTAATTGTCATATAACTGAATGTAATAGACACTACTATACAGAATATGTACAGATATTGATATAAATATACAGTATACACTAATTACATATAACTGCATGTAATAGACACTACTATACAGAATATGTACAGATACTGATATAAATATACAGTATACACTAATTGTCATATAACTGCATGCAATAGACACTACTATACAGAATATGTACAGATACTGATATAAATATACAGTATACACTAATTGTCATATAACTGCATGTAATAGACACTACTATACAGAATATGTACAGATACTGATATAAATATACACTATACACTAATTGTCATATAACTGCATGTAATAGACACTACTATACAGAATATGTACTGATACTGATATAAATATACAGTATACACTAATTGTCATATAACTGCATGTAACAGACACTACTATACAGAATATGTACAGATACTAATATACATATACAGTATACACTAATTGTCATATAACTGTATGTAACAGACAATACTATACAGATTATGTACAGATACTGATATAAATATACAGTATACACTAATTGTCATATAACTGCATGTAATAGATACTACTATACAGAATATGTACATATACTGATATAAAAATACAGTATACACTAATTGTCATAACTGCATGTAATAGACACTGCTATACAGAATATGTACAGATACTGATATAAATATACAGTATACACTAATTGTTATATAACTGCATGTAATATACACTACTATACAGAATATGTACAGATACTGATATAAATATACAGTATACACTAATTGTCATATAACTGCATGTAATAGACACTACTATACAGAATATGTACAGATACTGATATAAATATACAGTATACACTAATTGTCATATAACTGCATGTAATAGACACTACTATACAGAATATGTACAGACACTGATATAAATATACAGTATACACTAATTGTCATATAACTGCATGTCATAGACACTACTATACAGAATATGTACAGATACTGATATAAATATACAGTATACACTAATTACATATAACTGCATGTAATAGACACTACTATACAGAATATGTACAGATACTGATATAAATATACAGTATACACTAATTACATATAACTGCATGTAATAGACACTACTATACAGAATATGTACAGCTACTGATATAAATATACATTATATACTAATTGTCATATAACTGCATGTAACAGACACTACTATACAGAATATGTACAGCTACTGATATAAATATACAGTATACACTAATTACATATAACTGCATGTAATAGACACTACTATACAGAATATGTACAGATACTGATATAAATATACAGTATACACTAATTGTCATCTAAATGCATGTAATAGACACTACTATACAGAATATGTACAGATACTGATATAAATATACAGTATACACTAATTGTCATATATCAGTATCTGTACATATTCTGTATAGTAGTGTCTATTACATGCAGTTATATATAATTAGTGTATACTGTATATTTATATCAGTAGCTGTACATATTCTGTATAGTAGTGTCTATTACATGCAGTTATATATAATTAGTGTATACTGTATATTTATATAAGTATCTGTACATATTCTGTATAGTAGTGTCTATTACATGCAGTTATATGTAATTAGTGTATACTGTATATTTATATCAGTATCTGTACATATTCTGTATAGTAGTGTCTATTACATGCAGTTATGTGACAATTAGTGTATACTGTATATTTATATCAGTGTCTGTACATATTCTGTATAGTAGTGTCTATTACATGCAGTTATATGACAATTAGTGTATACTGTATATTTATATAAGTAGCTGTACATATTCTGTATAGTAGTGTCTATTACATGCAGTTATATGTAATTAGTGTATACTGTATATTTATATCAGTATCTGTACATATTCTGTATAGTAGTGTCTATTACATGCAGTTATATGACAATTAGTGTATACTGTATATTTATATCAGTATCTGTACATATTCTGTATAGTAGTGTATATTACATGCAGTTATGTGTAATTAGTGTATACTGTATATTTATATCAGTATCTGTACATATTCTGTATAGTAGTGTCTATTACATGCAGTTATATGACAATTAGTGTATACTGTATATTTATATCAGTATCTGTACATATTATGTATAGTAGTGTCTATTACATGCAGTTATATGACAACAATTAGTGTATACTGTATATTTATATAAGTATCTGTACATATTCTGTATAGTAGTGTCTATTACATGCAGTTATATGACAATTAGTGTATACTGTATATTTATATAAGTATCTGTACATATTCTGTATAGTAGTGTCTGTTACATGCAGTTATATGACAATTAGTATATACTGTATATTTATATAAGTATCTGTACATATTCTGTATAGTAGTGTCTATTACATGCAGTTATATGACAATTAGTGTATACTGTATATTTATATCAGTATCTGTACATATTCTGTATAGTAGTGTCTATTACATGCAGTTATATGACAATTAGTGTATACTGTATATTTATATCAGTATCTGTACATATTCTGTATAGTAGTGTCTATTACATGCAGTTATATGACAATTAGTGTATACTGTATATTTATATCAGTATCTGTACATATTATGTATAGTAGTGTCTATTACATGCAGTTATATGACAACAATTAGTGTATACTGTATATTTATATAAGTATCTGTACATATTCTGTATAGTAGTGTCTATTACATGCAGTTATATGACAATTAGTGTATACTGTATATTTATATAAGTATCTGTACATATTCTGTATAGTAGTGTCTGTTACATGCAGTTATATGACAATTAGTATATACTGTATATTTATATAAGTATCTGTACATATTCTGTATAGTAGTGTCTATTACATGCAGTTATATGACAATTAGTGTATACTGTATATTTATATCAGTATCTGTACATATTCTGTATAGTAGTGTCTATTACATGCAGTTATGACAATTAGTATATACTGTATATTTATTTATATCAGTATCTGTACATATTCTGTATAGTAGTGTCTATTACATGCAGTTATATGACAATTAGTATATACTGTATATTTATATCAGTAACTGTACATATTCTGTATAGTAGTGTCTGTTACATGCAGTTATATGACAATTAGTGTATACTGTATATTTATATAAGTATCTGTACATATTCTGTATAGTAGTGTCTAATACATGCAGTTATATGACAATTAGTGTATACTGTATATTTATATCAGTATCTGTACATATTCTGTATAGTAGTCTATTACATGCAGTGATATGACAATTAGTGTATACTGTATATTTATATCAGTATCAGTACATATTCTGTATAGTAGTGTCTATTACATGCAGTTATATGACAATTAGTGTATACTGTATATTTATATCAGTATCTGTACATATTCTGTATAGTAGTGTCTATTACATGCAGTTATATGACAATTAGTGTATAGTGAATAATTATATCAGTGTCTGTACATATTCTGTATAGTAGTGTCTATTACATGCAGTTATATGACAATTAGTGTATAATGAATAATTATATCAGTGTCTGTACATAATCTGTATAGTAGTGTCTGTTACATGCAGTTATATGACAATTAGTGTATACTGTATATTTATATCAGTATCTGTACATATTCTGTATAGTAGTGTCTATTACATGCAGTTATATGACAATTAGTGTATACTGTATATTTATATCAGTATCTGTACATATTCTGTATAGTAGTGTCTATTACATGCAGTTATATGTAATTAGTGTATACTGTATATTTATATCAGTATCTGTACATATTCTGTATAGTAGTGTCTATTACATGCAGTTATATGACAATTAGTGTATACTGTATATTTATATCAGTATCTGTACATATTCTGTATAGTAGTGTCTGTTACATGCAGTATACACTAATTGTCATATAACTGCATGTAATAGACACTACTATACAGAATATGTACAGATACTGATATAAATATACAGTATCTGTACATATTCTGTATAGTAGTGTCTATTACATGCAGTTATATGACAATTATTGTATACTGTATATTTATATCAGTAGCTGTACATATTCTGTATAGTAGTGTCTATTACATGCAGTTATGTGACAATTAGTGTATACTGTATATTTATATCAGTGTCTGTACATATTCTGTATAGTAGTGTCTATTACATGCAGTTATATGACAATTAGTATATACTGTATATTTATATCAGTATCTGTACATATTCTGTATAGTAGTGTATATTACATGCAGTTATGTGTAATTAGTGTATACTGTATATTTATATCAGTATCTGTACATATTCTGTATAGTAGTGTCTATTACATGCAGTTATATGACAATTAGTGTATACTGTATATTTATATCAGTATCTGTACATATTATGTATAGTAGTGTCTATTACATGCAGTTATATGACAACAATTAGTGTATACTGTATATTTACATCAGTATCTGTACATATTATGTATAGTAGTGTCTATTACATGCAGTTATATGACGATTAGTGTATACTGTATATTTATATCAGTATCTGTACATATTCTGTATAGTAGTGTCTGTTACATGCAGTTATATGACAATTAGTGTATACTGTATATTTATATAAGTATCTGTACATATTCTGTATAGTAGTGTCTATTACATGCAGTTATATGACAATTAGTATATACTGTATATTTATATAAGTATCTGTACATATTCTGTATAGTAGTGTCTATTACATGCAGTTATATGACAATTAGTGTATACTGTATATTTATATCAGTATCTGTACATATTCTGTATAGTAGTGTCTATTACATGCAGTTATGACAATTAGTATATACTGTATATTTATTTATATCAGTATCTGTACATATTCTGTATAGTAGTGTCTATTACATGCAGTTATATGACAATTAGTATATACTGTATATTTATATCAGTAACTGTACATATTCTGTATAGTAGTGTCTGTTACATGCAGTTATATGACAATTAGTGTATACTGTATATTTATATAAGTATCTGTACATATTCTGTATAGTAGTGTCTATTACATGCAGTTATATGACAATTAGTGTATACTGTATATTTATATCAGTATCTGTACATATTCTGTATA
This sequence comes from Bombina bombina, assembly GCF_027579735.1. NCBI lineage: Eukaryota > Metazoa > Chordata > Amphibia > Anura > Bombinatoridae > Bombina > Bombina bombina. The sequence goes on along the minus strand of NC_069503.1, from coordinate 1,154,842,663 downwards.
GTAGTCTATTACATGCAGTGATATGACAATTAGTGTATACTGTATATTTATATCAGTATCAGTACATATTCTGTATAGTAGTGTCTATTACATGCAGTTATATGACAATTAGTGTATACTGTATATTTATATCAGTATCTGTACATATTCTGTATAGTAGTGTCTATTACATGCAGTTATATGACAATTAGTGTATAGTGAATAATTATATCAGTGTCTGTACATAATCTGTATAGTAGTGTCTGTTACATGCAGTTATATGACAATTAGTGTATACTGTATATTTATATCAGTATCTGTACATATTCTGTATAGTAGTGTCTATTACATGCAGTTATATGGCAATTAGTGTATACTGTATATTTATATCAGTATCTGTACATATTCTGTATAGTAGTGTCTATTACATGCAGTTATATGTAATTAGTGTATACTGTATATTTATATCAGTATCTGTACATATTCTGTATAGTAGTGTCTATTACATGCAGTTATATGACAATTAGTGTATACTGTATATTTATATCAGTATCTGTACATATTCTGTATAGTAGTGTCTATTACATGCAGTTATATGTAATTAGTGTATACTGTATATTTATATCAGTGTCTGTACATATTCTGTATAGTAGTGTCTATTACATGCAGTTATATGACAATTAGTGTATACTGTATATTTATATCAGTATCTGTACATATTCTGTATAGTAGTGTCTATTACATGCAGTTATGACAATTAGTATATACTGTATATTTATTTATATCAGTATCTGTACATATTCTGTATAGTAGTGTCTATTACATGCAGTTATATGACAATTAGTATATACTGTATATTTATATCAGTAACTGTACATATTCTGTATAGTAGTGTCTGTTACATGCAGTTATATGACAATTAGTGTATACTGTATATTTATATAAGTATCTGTACATATTCTGTATAGTAGTGTCTAATACATGCAGTTATATGACAATTAGTGTATACTGTATATTTATATCAGTATCTGTACATATTCTATATAGTAGTCTATTACATGCAGTGATATGACAATTAGTGTATACTGTATATTTATATCAGTATCAGTACATATTCTGTATAGTAGTGTCTATTACATGCAGTTATATGACAATTAGTGTATACTGTATATTTATATCAGTATCTGTACATATTCTGTATAGTAGTGTCTATTACATGCAGTTATATGACAATTAGTGTATAATGAATAATTATATCAGTGTCTGTACATAATCTGTATAGTAGTGTCTGTTACATGCAGTTATATGACAATTAGTGTATACTGTATATTTATATCAGTATCTGTACATATTCTGTATAGTAGTGTCTATTACATGCAGTTATATGGCAATTAGTGTATACTGTATATTTATATCAGTATCTGTACATATTCTGTATAGTAGTGTCTATTACATGCAGTTATATGTAATTAGTGTATACTGTATATTTATATCAGTATCTGTACATATTCTGTATAGTAGTGTCTATTACATGCAGTTATATGACAATTAGTGTATACTGTATATTTATATCAGTATCTGTACATATTCTGTATAGTAGTGTCTGTTACATGCAGTTATGACTAATTATATATACTAATTGTCATATAACTGCATGTAATAGACACTACTATACAGAATATGTACAGATACTGATATAAATATACAGTATACACTATCTGTACATATTCTGTATAGTAGTGTCTATTACATGCAGTTATATGACAGCTACTGATATAAATATACAGTATACACTAATTGTCATATAACTGCATGTAATAGACCCTACTATACAGAATATGTACTGATACTGATATAAATATACAGTATACACTAATTGTCATATCACTGCATGTAATAGACACTACTATACAGAATATGTACAGCTACTGATATAAATATACAGTATACACTAATTGTCATATAACTGTATGTAATAGACACTACTATACAGAATATGTACAGATACTGATATAAATATACAGTATACACTAATTGTCATATAACTGTATGTAATAGACACTACTATACAGAATATGTACAGATACTTATATAAATATACAGTATACACTAATTGTCATATAACTGCATGTAATAGACACTACTATACAGAATATGTACAGATACTGATATAAATATACAGTATACACTAATTGTCATATAACTCCATGTAATAGACACTACTATAAAGAATATGTACAGATACTGATATAAATATACAGTATACACTAATTGTCATAACTGCATGTAACAGACACTACTATACAAAATATGTACAGATACAGTATACACTAATTGTCATATAACTGCATGTAACAGACACTACTATACAAAATATGTACAGATACTGATATAAATATACAGTATACACCAATTGTCATATAACTGTATGTAATAGACACTACTATACAGAATATGTACAGATACTAATATAAATATACAGTATACACTAATTGTCATATAACTGCATGTAATAGACACTAATATACAGATACTGATATAAATATACAGTATACACTAATTGTCATATAACTGAATGTAACAGACACTACTATACAGAATATGTACAGATACTGATATAAATATACAGTATATACTAATTGTCATATAACTGCATGTAATAGACACTAATATACAGAATATGTACAGATACTGATATAAATATACAGTATATACTAATTGTCATATAACTGCATGTAATAGACACTAATATACAGAATATGTACAGATACTGATATAAATATACACTAATTGTCATATAACTGAATGTAACAGACACTACTATACAGAATATGTACAGATATTGATATAAATATACAGTATACACTAATTGTCATATAACTGCATGTAATAGACACTACTATACAGAATATGTACAGATACTAATATAAATATACAGTATACACTAATTGTCATATAACTGTATGTAATAGACACTACTATACAGAATATGTACAGATACTGATATAAATATACAGTATACACTAATTGTCATATAACTGCATGTAATAGACACTACTATACAGAATATGTACAGCTACTGATATAAATATACAGTATACACTAATTACATATAACTGCATGTAATAGACACTACTATACAGAATATGTACAGATACTGATATAAATATACAGTATACACTAATTGTCATATAACTGCATGTAATAGACACTACTATACAGAATATGTACAGATACTGATATAAATATACACTATACACTAATTGTCATATAACTGCATGTAATAGACACTACTATACAGAATATGTACATATACTGATATAAAAATACAGTATACACTAATTGTCATATAACTGCATGTAATAGACACTGCTATACAGAATATGTACAGATACTGATATAAATATACAGTATACACTAATTGTTATATAACTGCATGTAATATACACTACTATACAGAATATGTACAGATACTGATATAAATATACAGTATACACTAATTGTCATATAACTGCATGTCATAGACACTACTATACAGAATATGTACAGACACTGATATAAATATACAGTATACACTAATTGTCATATAACTGCATGTCATAGACACTACTATACAGAATATGTACAGATACTGATATAAATATACAGTATACACTAATTACATATAACTGCATGTAATAGACACTACTATACAGAATATGTACAGATACTGATATAAATATACAGTATACACTAATTACATATAACTGCATGTAATAGACACTACTATACAGAATATGTACAGATACTGATATAAATATACTGTATACACTAATTACATATAACTGCATGTAATAGACACTACTATACAGAATATGTACAGATACTGATATAAATATACAGTATACACTAATTGTCATATAACTGCATGTAATAGACACTACTATACAGAATATGTACAGATACTGATATAAATATACAGTATACACTAATTGTCATATAACTGCATGTAATAGACACTACTATACAGAATATGTACAGATACTGATATAAATATACAGTATACACTAATTACATATAACTGTATGTAATAGACACTACTATACAGAATATGTACAGATACTGATATAAATATACAGTATACACTAATTGTCATATAACTGCATGTAATAGACACTACTATACAGAATATGTACAGATACTGATATAAATATACAGTATATACTAATTGTCATATAACTGCATGTAATAGACACTACTATACAGACTATGTACAGATACTGATATAAATATACAGTATACACTAATTGTCATATAACTGCATGTAATAGACACTACTATACAGAATATGTACAGATACTGATATAAATATACAGTATACACTAATTACATATAACTGTATGTAATAGACACTACTATACAGAATATGTACAGATACTGATATAAATATACAGTATACACTAATTGTCATATAACTGCATGTAATAGACACTACTATACAGAATATGTACAGATACTGATATAAATATACAGTATACACTAATTGTCATATAACTGCATGTAATAGACACTACTATAAAGAATAAGATGCACAGATACTGATATAAAAATCCAGTATAAAAAACCTTACTTAGAAGCTCTCAGTTTATCACTGTTGAAAAGCCCACTGCAAGTGGGAAATAAGACACTCCCCCCCCTCCCCCTTTCTTTTGCATATGAAAGGATCCTTTACACAAACAGGAGCAAGCTGGAGTAAGTATCTGTCGGTATTCTCATAAAACTTTGGGGCTTGGTTAGGAGTCTGAAAATCAGAGCAATGTTATTAAAAAATAAGCAAAACTAAAAAAAAAACACTTTATGGGCTATATAAAATAGATCTATAAAACATGTATGCAAAGAAAAAATGTGTATAATGTCTCTTTAACATCGTTTTTTGCACGCGTTGTGTAGCATGTGTATTAGAATTTGAAAATAAAAACAGATACTCACAATAAACTGTACAGCGTTTAACCAAGTGTGCTAGCCCGACATGAATATGAGTTATATTCTCTCTCTCTCATGTTCTGCTATGTGAAGAACATTGGAATTTTAAATAGTTACAGTAGACTTAAATGTGATTTCACGTTTGCATTGGAGCCATTTGCTGTCAAGTAGATTAGCACACACATATTTAGAAATGTATATGTATTTGCTGTCAAGTATATTATCACACACATATTTAGAAATGTATATGTATTTGCTGTCAAGTATATTATCACACACATATTTAGACATGTATATGTATTTGCTGTCAAGTAGATTAGCGCACACATATTTAGCCATGTATATGTATTTGCTGTCAAGTAGATTAGCGCACACATATTTAGACATGTATATGTATTTGCTGTCAAGAAGATTAGCACACACATATTTAGACCTGTATATGTATTTACTGTCAAGTAGAGTAACGCACACATATTTAGACATGTATATGTATTTGCTGTCAAGTAGATTAGCACACACATATTTAGAAATGTATATATGTGTGTGATAATATACTTGACAGCAAATACATATACATTTCTAAATATGTGTGTGCTAATCTACTTGACAGCAAATACATATACATGTCTAAATATGTGTGCGTTACTCTACTTGACAGTAAATACATATACAGGTCTAAATATGTGTGTGCTAATCTTCTTGACAGCAAATACATATACATGTCTAAATATGTGTGCGCTAATCTACTTGACAGCAAATACATTTAGACATGTATATGTATTTGCTGTCAAGTAGATTAGCACACACATATTTAGACATGTATATGTATTTGCTGTCAAGTAGATTAGCACCACATATTTAGCCCTGTATATGTATTTGCTGTCAAGTAGATTAGCACACACATATTTAGACATGTATATGTATTTGCTGTCAAGTAGATTAGCGCACACATATTTAGACATGTATATGTATTTGCTGTCAAGTAGATTAGCACACACATATTTAGCCCTGTATATGTATTTGCTGTCAAGTAGATTAGCACACACATATTTAGACATGTATATGTATTTGCTGTCAAGTAGATTAGCGCACACATATTTAGACATGTATATATATTTGCTGTCAAGTAGATTAGCGCACACATATTTAGACCTGTATATGTATTTACTGTCAAGTAGATTAGCGCACACACATATTTAGACATGTATATGTATTTGCTGTCAAGTAGATTAGCGCACACATATTTAGACATGTATATATATTTGCTGTCAAGTAGATTAGCGCACACATATTTAGACATGTATATGTATTTGCTGTCAAGTAGATTAGCGCACACATATTTAGCCATGTATATGTATTTGCTGTCAAGTAGATTAGCGCACACATATTTAGACCTGTATATGTATTTGCTGTCAAGTAGATTAGCGCACACATATTTAGCCCTGTATATGTATTTGCTGTCAAGTAGATTAGCGCACACATATTTAGCCCTGTATATGTATTTGCTGTCAAGTAGATTAGCGCACACATATTTAGCCCTGTATATGTATTTGCTTTCAAGTAGATTAGCGCACACATATTTAGCCCTGTATATGTATTTGCTGTCAAGTAGATTAGCGCACACATATTTAGCCCTGTATATGTATTTGCTGTCAAGTAGATTAGCACACACATATTTAGACATGTATATGTATTTGCTTTCAAGTAGATTAGCGCACACATATTTAGCCCTGTATATGTATTTGCTGTCAAGTAGATTAGCGCACACATATTTAGCCCTGTATATGTATTTGCTGTCAAGTAGATTAGCACACACATATTTAGACATGTATATGTATTTGCTGTCAAGTAGATTAGCGCACACATATTTAGACATGTATATGTATTTGCTGTCAAGTAGATTAGCGCACACATATTTAGCCCTGTATATGTATTTACTGTCAAGTAGATTAGCGCACACATATTTAGCCCTGTATATGTATTTGCTGTCAAGTAGATTAGCACACACATATTTAGACATGTATATGTATTTGCTGTCAAGTAGATTAGCGCACACATATTTAGACCTGTATATGTATTTGCTGTCAAGTAGATTAGCGCACACATATTTAGACATGCATATGTATTTGCTGTCAAGTAGATTAGCGCACACATATTTAGACATGTATATGTATTTGCTGTCACGTAGATTAGCGCACACATATTTAGACATGTATATGTATTTGCTGTCAAGTAGATTAGCGCACACATATTTAGACATGTATATGTATTTGCTGTCACGTAGATTAGCGCACACACATATTTAGACATGTATATGTATTTGCTGTCAAGTAGATTAGCGCACACATATTTAGCCATGTATATGTATTTGCTGTCAAGTAGATTAGCGCACACATATTTAGACACTTATATGTATTTGCTGTCAAGTAGATTAGCGCACACATATTTAGACCTGTATATGTATTTGCTGTCAAGTAGATTAGCGCACACATATTTAGACATGTATATGTATTTGCTGTCACGTAGATTAGCACACACATATTTAGCCATGTATATATATTTGCTGTCAAGTAGAGTAACGCACACATATTTAGACATGTATATGTATTTGCTGTCAAGTAGATTAGCGCACACACATATTTAGACCTGTATATGTATTTGCTGTCAAGTAGATTAGCACACACATATTTAGACATGTATATGTATTTGCTGTCAAGTAGATTAGCGCACACATATTTAGCCCTGTATATGTATTTGCTGTCAAGTAGATTAGCGCACACATATTTAGCCCTGTATATGTATTTGCTGTCAAGTAGATTAGCGCACACATATTTAGACATGTATATGTATTTGCTGTCAAGTAGATTAGCGCACACATATTTAGCCCTGTATATGTATTTGCTGTCAAGTAGATTAGCGCACACATATTTAGACATGTATATATATTTGCTGTCAAGTAGATTAGCGCACACACATATTTAGACATGTATATGTATTTGCTGTGAAGTATATTATCACACACATATTTAGCCATGTATATGTATTTGCTGTCAAGTAGATTAGCGCACACATATTTAGCCCTGTATATGTATTTGCTGTCAAGTAGATTAGCGCACACATATTTAGCCCTGTATATGTATTTTCTGTCAAGTAGATTAGCACACACATATTTAGCCATGTATTGTCAAGTAGATTAGCGCACACATATTTAGACATGTATATGTATTTGCTGTCAAGTAGATTAGCGCACACATATTTAGACATGTATATGTATTTGCTGTCAAGTAGATTAGCGCACACATATTTAGCCATGTATATGTATTTCCTGTCAAGTAGATTAGCGCACACATATTTAGCCATGTATATGTATTTGCTGTCAAGTAGATTAGCGCACACATATTTAGCCCTGTATATGTATTTACTGTCAAGTAGATTAGCGCACACATATTTAGCCATGTATATGTATTTGCTGTCAAGTAGATTAGCGCACACATATTTAGACCTGTATATGTATTTCCTGTCAAGTAGATTAGCGCACACATATTTAGACATGTATATGTATTTGCGCACACATATTTAGACACGTATATGTATTTGCGCACACATATTTAGACACGTATATGTATTTGCGCACACATATTTAGACACGTATATGTATTTGCGCACACATATTTAGCCCTGTATATGTATTTGCTGTCTTTTCTTTCTTACACCTGAAACCTCATATCTCTGAGTGTAACTGTACTTTTAAATGTATTTTTGATGTGTTTTGTGCAACTTTTTTGCCTCTTGTAACAAGTAACCAGAGCTCTGAAGTTACTCATTAATCAATTGTGATTAACCGAACAAGTTTACTTTCAACCTGTAATACACGCAAATCGCCTGCGTGCAACAGTTGCCCCACAACAGCCTCATGATGTCCCCCACAGTACATTATACAGCCTGGGGGGGTGACAAATTACTGTAAATACCAGAAGACTAAATATAGCAGCCCCCCCCCCCCCCCAGGATTTGTATAAAACCTGAATGCCCCAGTGACGCACTGCAGGAGGTCTCCCCACTTTCCTGCCTTATCTGTCCCTGTCCTCATCACTCAGGGTCCCAGATAGGACAAGTGTCACTTGTATACAGTACAGAGCCAGCCCCCCTGTGGGCACACAGTAGGGGGTGAGGGACACTTTATTTGTCTGACCTTTAACCGCAGCTTTTCGTTTACTGTAAGGAATTAATGCACAAACACTCTGTCTTATCAGCCCACAACTGTATGGGACAAGAAATTAACCCCTGCTGCACACAAGCCCCTCACCTTCCCCCAGCTAATCCCCACTTCTCTGTACACTAATCCCCCCCCCCCCCCCATGTATAGGAAGCCCAGATATGATATGCAGTGAAAGCACCAGAATAAGGATTAAAGCAGCATTTATTAAGTCTGCAGGGTCAGGTCTCAGTGTGGAGACCCCAATACAAAAATGCAAACGAGATTAGGAAAGAAAACAGAAGCCAAACACAGGAACAATGGGATCTAAAACAAAAGCTGAACCTTCCCAAACCAAAGATAGTGATTAGATCCTTGTTTAATCCGGATTGTGACACATGATCTACATCAGGACACAGGGTGTAACACTGGCATGGGGCACTATATGCCTAGCTCTTACATCTGCAGGATCCCTAAATGCTCCTACAGTGCAGACAATTTACTTTAGTGCCACTAAGTCACCTGTATAAGGGACCCAAAATCCCCTCTTTACCCATAACCCTTGTTAATTTGTCATACAATATGGCACCAGAGGGACAGCACTGCAGTCATATACAGATGTGCTCTCAGCTGAGCCAACATGTACCCGAGGGACAAACAGGCGACACCGTAGGGAAACCATATCATTTCTACCACAAATATAAATAGTAAGTGTGCAGGCAGACACGGTACTAGTTTATACACAGGCAGGGCACACAGACACGGTACTAGTTTATACACAGGCAGGGCACACAGACACGGTACTAGTTTATACACAGGCAGGGCACACAGACACGGTACTAGTTTATACACAGGCAGGGCACACAGACACGGTACTAGTTTATACACAGGCAGGGCACACAGACACAGTACTAGTTTATACACAGGCAGGGCACACAGACACGGTACTAGTTTATACACAGGCAGGGCAGCAGGCACCAGGTACACAGTACTATATATGTGCGCCAGTGCAGTAACTAATATCCCTGGGCAGTAAGTACAGAAATGCCGGTTTGTGAAGGAAACTGTGCTTATTTGTAATTTCTGAGATGATTTGTATATTTTACAGGATTATGCACATGCATAACTGTCCTTAGGAGAAATGATAGATAAGGGTAAAATCTAGGTTCCAACATGGCACATAAATTACTCTTATAGAAACTGAGAAATCCCAAACTTATGTATGTTACACATAACCAACATGTGCACCCGAGACAGCAATAGTGCATCTAATAAGTGTTACTACAAACACCGCCAGTGCACAGAGTGCGTGTATGCGCTGTACTGGGTGTGACGTACGTATGCACCTGAGGCAGCAATAGTGCATCTAATAAGTGTTACTACAAACACTGCCAGTGCACAGAGTGTGTATGCGCTGCACTGGGTGTGACGTACGTACGTATGCACCTGAGGCAGCAATAGTGCATCTAATAAGTGTTACTACAAACACCGCCAGTGCACAGAGCGTGTATGCGCTGCACTGGGTGTGACGTACGTACGTATGCACCTGAGGCAGCAATAGTGCATCTAATAAGTGTTACTACAAACACTGCCAGTGCACAGAGCGTGTATGCGCTGCACTGGGTGTGACGTACGTACGCACCTGAGGCAGCAATAGTGCATCTAATAAGTGTTACTACAAACACTGCCAGTGCACAGAGTGCGTGTATGCGCTGCACTGGGTGTGACGTACGTACGCACCTGAGGCAGCAATAGTGTATCTAATAAGTGTTACTACAAACACTGCCAGTGCACAGAGTGCGTGTATGCGCTGCACTGGGTGTGACGTACGTACGCACCTGAGGCAGCAATAGTGCATCTAATAAGTGTTACTACAAACACTGCAAGTGCACAGAGTGCGTGTATGCGCTGCACTGGGTGTGACGTACGTACGCACCTGAGGCAGCAATAGTGCATCTAATAAGTGTTACTACAAACACTGCCAGTGCACAGAGTGCGTGTATGCGCTGCACTGGGTGTGACGTACGTACGTATGCACCCGAGACAGCAATAGTGCATCTAATAAGTGTTACTACAAACACCGCCAGTGCACAGAGTGTGTATGGGCTGCTGCACTGGGTGTGACGTACGTACGTATGCACCCGAGACAGCAATAGTGCATCTAATAAGTGTTACTACAAACACCGCTGGTGCACAGAGTGTGTATGGGCTGCACTGGGTGTGACGTACGTACGTATGCACCCGAGACAGCAATAGTGCATCTAATAAGTGTTACTACAAACACCGCTGGTGCACAGAGTGTGTATGGGCTGCACTGGGTGTGACGTACGTACGTATGCACCTGAGGCAGCAATAGTGCATTTAATAAGTGTTACTACAAACACCGCTGGTGCATAGAGTGCGTGTATGTGATGAACTGGGTGTGACGTACGTATGCACCTGAGTCAGCAATAGTGCATCTAATAAGTGTTACTACAAACACCGCCGGTGCACAGAGTGCGTGTATGCGCTGTACTGGGTGTGACGTACGTATGCACCTGAGGCAGCAATAGTGCATCTAATAAGTGTTACTACAAACACCGCCAGTGCACAGAGTGTGTATGCGCTGCACTGGGTGTGACGTACGTACGTATGCACCTGAGGCAGCAATAGTGCATTTAATAAGTGTTACTACAAACACCGCCAGTGCACAGAGTGTGTATGCGCTGCACTGGGTGTGACGTACGTACGTATGCACCTGAGGCAGCAATAGTGCATTTAATAAGTGTTACTACAAACACCGCCAGTGCATAGAGTGCGTGTATGCGCTGCACTGGGTGTGACGTACGTACGTATGCACCTGAGGCAGCAATAGTGCATCTAATAAGTGTTACTACAAACACCGCCAGTGCACAGAGTGTGTATGCGCTGTACTGGGTGTGACGTATGTACGTATGCACCTGAGGCAGCAATAGTTCATTTAATAAGTGTTACTACAAACACCGCCAGTGCATAGAGTGCGTGTATGCGCTGCACTGGGTGTGACGTACGTACGTATGCACCTGAGGCAGCAATAGTGCATCTAATAAGTGTTACTACAAACACCGCTGGTGCACAGAGTGCGTGTATGCGCTGCACTGGGTGTGACGTACGTATGCACCTGAGGCAGCAATAGTGCATCTAATAAAGTGTTACTACAAACACCGCCAGTGCACAGAGTGCGTGTATGTGATGCACTGGGTGTGACGTACGTACGTATGCACCTGAGGCAGAAATAATGCATTTAATAAGTGTTACTACAAACACCGCCAGTGCACAGAGTGCGTGTATGCGCTGCACTGGGTGTGACGTACGTACGCACCTGAGGCAGCAATAGTGCATCTAATAAGTGTTACTACAAACACTGCCAGTGCACAGAGTGTGTATGCGCTGCACTGGGTGTGACGTACGTACGTATGCACCTGAGGCAGCAATAGTGCATCTAATAAATGTTACTACAAACACCGCCAGTGCACAGAGTGTGTATGGGCTGCTGCACTGGGTGTGACGTACGTACGTATGCACCTGAGACAGCAATAGTGCATCTAATAAGTGTTACTACAAACACCGTCAGTGCACAGAGTGCGTGTATGTGATGAACTGGGTGTGACGTATGTACGTATGCACCTGAGGCAGCAATAGTGCATCTAATAAGTGTTACTACAAACACCGCCAGTGCACAGAGTGTGTATGGGCTGCTGCACTGGGTGTGACGTACGTACGTATGCACCTGAGGCAGCAATAGTGCATCTAATAAGTGTTACTACAAACACCGTCAGTGCACAGAGTGCGTGTATGTGATGAACTGGGTGTGACGTACGTACGTATGCACCTGAGGCAGCAATAGTGCATCTAATAAGTGTTACTGCAAACACCGTCAGTGCACAGAGTGCGTGTATGCGCTGCACTGGGTGTGACGTACGTACATATGCACCTGAGGCAGCAATAGTGCATCTAATAAGTGTTACTACAAACACCGCCGGTGCACAGTGTGTGTCTGTCTGTCTGTCACTGGGTAATTAGCCAGTATAAATGTAATTAAAGCTCCCGCGATAGAAGGAGTTTAGCCTCAGATAGATGATTTAATAAACGGTTACTTCAATGCCCAAGCAGACTCCCGATTGCGGATAGCATATTATATTGATAAGTGTTTTCAGGCAGTAATATTATGTTCCACCTAGGAGTTGAAGTATTTTTAATGTAGCATGTATGTGTTGTGCTTGTTTGTTACTATATTTAAATAAAGCAATTGCGTGAAGTATGAATGAAGGTTTTTGACCTTCTATGTCATTACTGTATATTATGTGGGAATTAAAGGTGCAGCAAACCTTCTGGGCACATGTCTCTTTATGCGCTCCTTTTTGTACAAAACAACTAAATCTGGCATCATGCAGATGTCACCAAGTCCCTTAAATCAGTGTTTTTCAACCAGTCTGCCGTGGCACACTAGTGTGCCGTGAGAGATCCTCAGGTGTGCCGTGAGAGATCCTCAGGTGTGCCGTGAGAGATCCTCAGGTGTGCCGTGAGAGATCCTCAGGTGTGCCACGGCAGACTGACAACAGTGTGACAGATTTTTTAAACTTTGCTTGTTTTTTACTCCCAGTGCAGGGGTAGTTTGTAGGAGGCATGGCATAACAGCACAATACATACAGTATGTGTGTGTTTGTGTGTATGTGTATATATATGTGCTGTATTAGGCTACTACATACAGTATGTGTGTGTTTGTGTGTATATATATATATATATATATATATATATATATATATATATATATATATATATATATATATATATATATATATATATATATATATATATATATATATGTGCTGTATTAGGCTACTACATACAGTATGTGTGTGTTTGTGTGTATGTGTATATATATATGCTGTATTAGGCTACTACATACAGTATGTGTGTGTTTGTGTGTATATATATATATATATATATATATATGCTGTATTAGGCTACTACATACAGTAGGTGTGTGTTTGTGTGTATGTGTATATATATATATGCTGTATTAGGCTACTACATACAGTAGGTGTGTGTTTGTGTGTATGTGTATATATATATATGCTGTATTAGGCTACTACATACAGTATGTGTGTGTTTGTGTGTATGTGTATATATATATATATATGCTGTATTAGGCTACTACATACAGTATGTGTGTGTTTGTGTGTATGTGTATATATATATATGCTGTATTAGGCTACTACATACAGTATGTGTGTGTTTGTGTGTATGTGTATATATATATATGCTGTATTAGGCTACTACATACAGTATGTGTGTGTTTGTGTGTATGTGTATATATATATGCTGTATTAGGCTACTACATACAGTATGTGTGTATGTGTATATATATATATATATATATATATATATATATATATATATGTGCTGTATTAGGCTACTACATACAGTATGTGTGTGTGTGTATATATATATATATATATATATATATATATATATATATATATATATATATATATATATATATGCTGTATTAGGCTACTACATACAGTATGTGTGTGTTTGTGTGTATGTGTATATATATATATATATATATATATATATATATATATATATATATGCTGTATTAGGCTACTACATACAGTATGTGTGTGTTTGTGTGTATGTGTATATATATATATATATATATATATGCTGTATTAGGCTACTACATACAGTATGTGTGTGTTTGTGTGTATGTGTATATATATGTGCTGTATTAGGCTACTACATACAGTATGTGTGTGTATATGTGTATATATATGTGCTGTATTAGGCTACTACATACAGTATGTGTGTGTTTGTGTGTATGTGTATATATATGTGCTGTATTAGGCTACTACATACAGTATGTGTGTGTTTGTGTGTATGTGTATATATATATGTGCTGTATTAGGCAACTACATACAGTATGTGTGTGTTTGTGTGTATGTGTATATATATATATATATGTGCTGTATTAGGCTACTACATACAGTATGTGTGTATATGTGTATATATATGTGCTGTATTAGGCTACTACATACAGTATGTGTGTGTTTGTGTGTATGTGTATATATATATGCTGTATTAGGCTACTACATACAGTATGTGTGTGTTTGTGTGTATGTGTATATATATATGCTGTATTAGGCTACTACATACAGTATGTGTGTGTTTGTGTGTATGTGTATATATATATGCTGTATTAGGCTACTACATACAGTATGTGTATGTTTGTGTGTATGTGTATATATATATATATATATATATATATATATATATATATATATATATATATATATATATATATATATATGCTGTATTAGGCTACTACATACAGTATGTGTGTGTTTGTGTGTATGTGTATATATATATGCTGTATTAGGCTACTACATACAGTATGTGTGTGTTTGTGTGTATGTGTGTATATATATATATATATATATATATATATATATATATATATATATATATATATATATATATATGTGCTGTATTAGGCTACTACATACAGTATGTGTGTGTTTGTGTGTATGTGTGTATATATATATATATATATATATATATATATATATATATATATATGTGCTGTATTAGGCTACTACATACAGTATGTGTGTGTTTGTGTGTATGTGTATATATATATGCTGTATTAGGCTACTACATACAGTATGTGTGTGTTTGTGTGTATGTGTGTATATATATATATATATATATATATATATATATATATATATATGTGCTGTATTAGGCTACTACATACAGTATGTGTGTATATATATGTGCTGTATTAGGCTACTACATACAGTATGTGTGTGTTTGTGTGTATGTGTATATATATATGCTGTATTAGGCTACTACATACAGTATGTGTGTGTATGTGTGTATATATATATATATATATATATATGCTGTATTAGGCTACTACATACAGTATGTGTATGTTTGTGTGTATGTGTATATATATATATATATATATATATATATATATATATATGCTGTATTAGGCTACTACATACAGTATGTGTGTGTTTGTGTGTATGTGTATATATATATATGCTGTATTAGGCTACTACATACAGTATGTGTGTGTTTGTGTGTATGTGTATATATATATGCTGTATTAGGCTACTACATACAGTATGTGTGTGTGTGTGTGTTTGTGTATATATATATATATATGCTGTATTAGGCTACTACATACAGTATGTGTGTGTTTGTGTGTATGTGTATATATATATGTGCTGTATTAGGCTACTACATACAGTATGTGTGTGTTTGTGTGTATGTGTATATATATATGCTGTATTAGGCTACTACATACAGTATGTGTGTGTTTGTGTGTATGTGTATATATATATGCTGTATTAGGCTACTAAATACAGTATGTGTGTGTTTGTGTGTATGTGTATATATATATGTGCTGTATTAGGCTACTACATACAGTATGTGTGTGTTTGTGTGTATGTGTATATATATATGCTGTATTAGGCTACTACATACAGTATGTGTGTGTTTGTGTGTATGTGTATATATATATGCTGTATTAGGCTACTACATACAGTATGTGTGTGTTTGTGTGTATGTGTATATATATATGTGCTGTATTAGGCTACTACATACAGTATGTGTGTGTTTGTGTGTATGTGTATATATGTGCTGTATTAGGCTACTACATATAGTATGTGTGTGTTTGTGTGTATGTGTATATATATGTGCTGTATTAGGCTACTACATACAGTATGTGTGTGTATGTGTATATATATATGCTGTATTAGGCTACTACATACAGTATGTGTGTGTGTATATATATGTGCTGTATTAGGCTACTACATACAGTATGTGTGTGTTTGTGTGTATGTGTATATATATGTGCTGTATTAGGCTACTACATATAGTATGTGTGTGTTTGTGTGTATGTGTATATATATGTGCTGTATTAGGCTACAATGTGTGATTTTTTTTAAATTTTGGGATGGTGGTGTGCCACAGGATTTTTTAATGTAAAAAAGTGTGCCACGGCAAAAAATAGGTTAAAAATCACTGCCTTAAATAACTGTGCCCCTGCACCAATACACAGTGATAAGCATTCATGTAGCTACACAGCAGGGATGGAGAAAAAAAAACCTCCTTACATAATGCTGCGCAGCCTCACACTATTTACTTTTGGTACCTACTATTTTGGGAACATTTTTATGTCACAGATCACACCCCGCACAGAAGATGCCGTAACCAGGCACACACTCCTGTTTCTGTCACATACATAAAAAAGCAGCAGTTTAACAGGTTAATGTAAAAAAGAACTGTCAGGACATGAACGGATACCTACGTATCTACTGGTCATTGGCTGACAGTTGGTTTATTCAGTAAAGGGACATATATATAAATAATTTTCTCTATTTGCTGTAATAACACAGTCACTGTACACCAATCGTTGTGAGATGTTGCCCTTATCAGCCAATGTGCAGTTTATCCCTAAAGTTGAGTGCCCAAACACACAGCTTCTGTTAGCTACTCATGAAAGGACCTCTCCCCCTGTATTATGTGCTTAATATCCACGTAAAGTTCTAGTTATCCCATTTGCTCAGAGGTGGCACTAATGTTACCTGCACATCCCTCCAGCTTCTATATGAAGTTGTGCACCGCTTCAGCTGGACACCATACACAATTTAACTAATTCCTGATAGATGTGCAGCAGACAGTGTAGGTGTCTAAGCATCTCCCAGGCACACTGCCCTCACTTACCTGGGACAGTTTGAGCTTCTTCTCAGGGGAGTTCTGGATGACCAATGCGATCATGGCCAAGTAGGAGTATGGGGGCTTGGCGTAGCGGTGGTAATTCTTTTTCTTGGTCTTTTTATCCTTCATGGTTTCAGTCTTGTTTTCCTGAGGGAAGCTCTCACGTTCTGGGGAAGACCCTGGCATGGTGCCCTCCCGGGGGCTCCAGCCGCTCCCCTCTCTGTGCATGGAGAGGGGTCCCCAGGGCTGGAGACCAAGGGACATATCATAGACAGGGCTGGCTGTGACCTGCTCCTGGTGTAAGCAGCTCAGGCTTGTGAGACTTGGAGACTCATTACTTTGAAGCTGGGATCCAGCTGAGAGTGCTGTGTACAGGCTGCGGGGGTCTCTCATGCTGGACTCTCCTCCCCTCTAGCACCTTTATCATGTAGATGAGACAGAGGATGCCCAGACTCCTGGCTCCAGGGCAAGGTGGGGGCTCAGGTTTTCTGAGGAAGAAAAAACACAAGGTGAATGGTGAGAGCTAGACCTGGTACAGGAAGTGTGAAAGTGAGAGGAGGGCACCGAAACTGGGCACACGCCACCAGCATTACACAGGGCCACATTAGACAAGGGCCACACACACGCCACCAGCATTACACAGGGCCACATCTGAGTGATGGGGAGACCCCAGCACAAATAGGGTTGCCACCTTTCTTGGAAGAAAATACCAGCCATGCTAATCAACATAAATTTGCATAAATAATTTAACAGCATAACTCAAAAACTAAAGCTGATAGGACTGATTTTAAATGCTCATTTGTTTATAACTTAAGTATTCATCACACTCAGAAGAAGTTTCACTTTGACAGGGGCTTTCTTTCATTCTTTATTTTCTAAATTGACATGAACCTTAAAAATACCGGCTGGGAGGCAACCCTAAGCACAAAGAATATATTGTCACCTGGGACACCAACACTGTACATGTTCCCATGGAGATCTTAGATTGCAAGCTCTTTGGCACAGAGAGGCCTTGTGTCTCAGGGCCTGATATTGAAAACCTTGCAGTTTACGTGAGATTATCTAATACGGCTCATCAGTAGAAACACAAATTTTATCTTGAGAAATGTTTATGTTGTATGTAGTGATCTTTATGTGAAGCAGACTCCTACATTACAAGGGATAGAAATGATCCCATCTCTCCATGCCAGTGAGGTTTTGTATATCAGGTCCTATGTCACTGTCTGGTGTTTATTGCAGCCCCTGATTAACATAACTAATTCATGTGTAACTTATTTGTAAATGGTTTTAGTAAATTTCACTGCAGCAGCAGTCAGTTTCAGGACAAGTGACACTTGAGATAAAACAGGAATACATTTTATTTGTGCGGTCCGTTCCCCAAATCACACTGTGCCTGGTGCGCTATGTGCGGCCCGTTCCCCAGATCACACTGTGCCTGATGCGCTATGTGCGGCCCATTCCCCTAGATCACACTGTGCCTGATGCGCTATGTGCGGCCCATTCCCCTAGATCACACTGTGTATGACATAGCTATGTGCGGCCCGTTCCCCAGATCACACTGTGTATGAGATGGCTATGTGCGGTCCGTTCCCCAGATCACACTGTGTAACATAGCTATGTGCGGCCCGTTCCCCAGATCACACTGTGTAACATAGCTATGTGCGGCCCGTTCCCCAGATCACACTGTGTATGAGATAGCTATGTGCGGTCCGTTCCCCAGATCACACTGTGTAACATAGCTATGTGCGGCCCGTTCCCCAGATCACACTGTGTAACATAGCTATGTGCGGTCCGTTCCCCAGATCACACTGTGTATGAGATAGCTATGTGCGGTCCGTTCCCCAGATCACACTGTGTAACATAGCTATGTGCGGTCCGTTCCCCAGATCACACTGTGTAGGAGATAGCTATGTGCGGTCCGTTCCCCAGATCACACTGTGTATGAGATAGCTATGTGCGGTCCGTTCCCCAGATCACACTGTGTATGAGATAGCTATGTGCGGTCCGTTCCCCAGATCACACTGTGTATGAGATAGCTATGTGCGGCCCGTTCCCCAGATCACACTGTGTATGAGATAGCTATGTGCGGCCCTTTCCCCAGATCACACTGTGTGACATAGCTATGTGCGGCCCGTTCCCCAGATCACACTGTGTGACAGAGCTATGTGCGGCCCGTTCCCCAGATCACACTGTGTGACATAGCTATGTGCGGCCCGTTCCCCAGATCACTCTGTGTGTGACATAGCTATGTGCGGCCCGTTCCCCAGATCACACTGTGTATGACATAACTATGTGCGGCCCGTTCCCCAGATCACACTGTTCCTGATGCGCTATGTGCGGCCCTTTCCCCAGATCACACTGTGTGACACAGCTATGTGTGGCCCGTTCCCCAGATCACACTGTATGACACAGCTATGTGCTATGAGCTTTTAATCAACTTTCCAATTTACTTCTAATTTGCTTTGATCTATTGTTATCCTTTGTTGAAAAGCATACTTAGGTAGGACCTTAAATGCACTACTGGGAGCTGCTGATTGGTGGCTGCACATATATACCTCTTGTCATTGGATGTGCTCAGCTAGCTCCCAGTAGTGCATTGCTGCTCCAACAAAGGAAGCCAAGAGAGTAAAGCAAATCTGAAAGAACATAACATTTCCAATTTACAAAGAGTGTTAAATGTCCCTTTAATTAACAATAAAGTCATTGCAGGTTTTCAAAAAAAGCAACTCTTGTTTAAGAAGCGCACACAGGACAGCACCACTTTACTGACACGCTGCTGGGCGCCACAGAAATAACAGCTATGCAACGTTCTGCAGACAGGAGTGACAATGACAGCTAAAGACTAGGTGCAACGTGCTGCAGACAGGAGTGACAATGACAGCTAAAGACTAGGTGCAACGTACTGCAGACAGGACAATGACAGCTAAAGACTAGGTGCAACGTGCTGCAGACAGGAGGGACAATGACAGCTAAAGACTAGGTGCAACGTACTGCAGACAGGAGTGACAATGACAGCTAAAGACTAGGTGCAACATACTGCAGACAGGACAATGACAGCTAAAGACTAGGTGCAACGTGCTGCAGACAGGAGGACAATGACAGCTAGAGACAAGACGCAATGTGCTGCAACAGGAGGGACAATGACAGCTAGAGACAAGACGCAATGTGCTGCAACAGGAGGGACAATGACAGCGAGCATAAACAGGGACATAGGGAAGAGCAGCATTTAGTCAGTGAAAATAAAACTTGTCTGTTATTTATTTAAAAAGCATTTTCTTTTTCAAATACAGCAGTATCAGTTGTCCCTTGTTACTATGGTGACTGGGTAATAACAATTCCTTCAGCCCTATTGGTTGAGAGGGACACTTCCTTAGGTATAGGATACATTTATCTAGGAGAGGACAGACTATATTGCTTCTATAAATGATAAAAACAAAAACTAGTTACCTACAAGATCTGGGTCAGGATTAGCCACGTGCTGTAGGTAACCGCTCTCTCCAGGATTTGTATAGAGAGACACTGACAGTGCGACATCTGTACAGCAGCATATCTGTATATATAAGGGCCACAGTGTACTAGTGACAGGTTTACATGCTCAGTCCTAGGGCCACAGTGTACTAGTGACAGGTTTACATGCTCAGTCCTAGGGCCACAGTGTACTAGTGACAGGTTTACATGCTCAGTCCTAGGGCCACAGTGTACTAGTGACAGGTTTACATGCTCAGTCCTAGGGCCACAGTGTACTAGTGACAGGTTTACATGCTCAGTCCTAGGGCCACAGTGTACTAGTGACAGGTTTACATGCTCAGTCCCTGCTAGGGCCACAGAGTACTAGTGACAGGTTTACATGCTCAGTCCCTGCTAGGGCCACAGTGTACTAGTGACAGGTTTACATGCTCAGTCCCTGCTAGGGCCACAGAGTACTAGTGACAGGTTTACATGCTCAGTCCTAGGGCCACAGAGTCCTAGTGACAGGTTTACATGCTCAGTCCTAGGGCCACAGAGTCCTAGTGACAGGTTTACATGCTCAGTCCTAGGGCCACAGTGTACTAGTGACAGGTTTACATGCTCAGCCCTAGGGCCACAGAGTACTAGTGACAGGTTTACATGCTCAGCCCTAGGGCCACAGAGTACTAGTGACAGGCTTACATGCTCAGCCCTAGGGCCACAGTGTACTAGTGACAGGTTTACATGCTCAGTCCTAGGGCCACAGTGTACTAGTGACAGGTTTACATGCTCAGTCCTAGGGCCACAGTGTACTAGTGACAGGTTTACATGCTCAGCCCTAGGGCACAGAGTACTAGTGACAGGTTTACATGCTCAGACAGTGGAGGGCAGCATAGCCCAGAACGACCATAATAATTAAGGCCCTTAGGAGTGTGCTGCTGTGAAGGTTGCAACAATGTTGCATTAGTGAGGGTGGGGTTTAGCTTACCTTTAAGTAGTCAGCTCCCAAGGCCCAAACCCTCTTTTCCAGCTCGTCTTCACAGCGTCAGGATCATCTGTCAGGAGTCCTGTGGAAGAAGATGTCGGAATTAGATGAGCTGATGATCGATGAGTTTGACTCTGGAGAAGATGTGGTGCAGCCTTCCCCCCCTCGCACGGTGAGTCGTCCCCCGGGGCCTAGCCTGTATCCCGAAGTTAGAGTTGTCTCTCCCTCCCCTCCTTTAATCCCCTTTTCAGTAGAGGTGGGTCCCCAAATAGCAGAGGAGGTTGTGGTAGGGGAACAGGGCCCTGTTCTGGACGGGGGGGAGGCCGTATCTGCTCCGGTCGTTCTTACCGGGGAGGCGGTCTCCACGGCGGTAGCGCTGCTCCAATCCTTGGCAGCGGTGCTTTCCGGCGGGGGGCCGGCATCCCAGGGAGGCCTCCCGGCTTCAGTTTGCGCGCCGGCGTCCACGCGGTCCTCCATGGCCCCTTCAGAGCCCGTCTCTTCCGGTTTGGCCGTTTCCGGTGACGTCACTTCCGGTGACGTCACGTCCGGAAACGCCATTCCGGACACAAGAGGCAAGCGGGCAGCATCGTCTTCTCCGCCGGGGTACGCAGGTAAGAGAGGGGTACCCCGGGGGGGGGCGACGCCCGCGGGGGGTGCGCAGCGAGGCTCAATTACTCAGCGCCCGCGAAGGGACACTGATTTGGCGGCCATTGAAAGGGGTAGAAGGTTGCATGAGGGATCTCATGAGCAGGCCGCAAGCCTGACCGGGGGTATGTTAGCACTTGACGGTGCTCCGATCGGGGCAACTAGTGTGTCTGAGGGGCAAGTGGTTTCTGAGGGGCAAGGAACAAGGGCACGTTCGCCCAGAAGGGCCCAGATTAGGGAAACAGGCATTAATGAGCAGGCCGCAGGCCTGACGGGGAATATGCCTACTGCGCAACAAGTCGCAGGGCCTCAGGCCGCAATCACGCAGCCTGGGGGCAAGCGTAGGCCCGCGAATACATCGCGGCCTAGCAGACGACGTAGTACTGCGTCACGCAGCAAACGTAACGCCCGACAGGGTGCGCGGGCGGCGCCCGCGGGTGTGGCCCTCAGCGGGGCTCCGCCAGGTGTTGTCACTAGGGCTTCAGCAAAGAAAGGCCCAGTTATCACGCCCAGTCTTTGTCAGGGCACGCAGGCTGCGAATGAACAGAATAGACAAGTACAGTTTGCTAATGCAGTGATGAATGTGCGTATGGCTGATATGGTTGATGATGGTATTGAAGAGTGTGGCAGTGATCACAGGAGCCCCAGTCCCCTAGGGTCCCGGGGTAATGTGGTTGGTGGGCCTTCGTCCCCTTCCCTGGGTACTCCTCTTTCACATTTGTCTCCACAGATCATTATGGAACCCAGAACTGCATTACAGCCACTCCAGTCCACCCCCAGTGCCATGGAAAGGGAGCCACAGTCTCAGGAACAGCCATCCACCTCTTCTGGTCCTGTCCCGGTGCAATGCCTCTTGGGAGCTGGTAAGCGCGCTATTACTTTTGAACGTAGTGTTTTAAGTTCATCCTCGGATGATTCAGGTTCAGAGAGTGATAGATCCCTGGGGTTGGAAGCGAAAGGGCAAAAAAGAATGTATAGGATGGTGAAATGGTTAGTGGAAGAAAGGAAGGCTATGGGTCTTCCCCTCCCCCCTGGTTCATCCCGCATGGAGCCCACTGTTCCTATGTTGACACCTCCTGCGTCAACAGACTTAGTTAGCCCACTTATGGGGAACAGGCGCAGGGCAGCTATACATGGGGACACTGACACATGGCCTGCGTTTAGCCTTCATGAGCATCTCAAATCTAAGATGGTGCGGCGCATTCAGGGTGGGAGGTACGTGCACATGTTTGAGCTTTCTGCGGAAGCTTATCGCCAGAAAGAAATGGCGGATGATGGCACGGGCCCGAAAAAATTTAAACGCCCTGATTCCTATGAGGAATGGCGCAAGTGCTTTAGGGTTTATGCGTCCTGTTATATCTCTAAATTTCCCGATCAAGCCTTAAACATCCTGAAATATCAGGATTCCATTGAAACAGTGTACGAGAAGTACAGGGATGGAGCTTGGCGGGATTACGACGCTGCTTTCCGTAGGAAGATGGTTGGGAACCCTCTTCTTACTTTCGGTGACGTTGATTCGCGTCTGTGGGCGCAATTGGGTCCTGAAAAACAGGCGGCGCCTGCTGCAGTAGTCGGAGCATCAGGGGGCGTTAAGGCCTTGCAGCGCTCTCGACGGCGGGCCACAGGGGTGTGCTGGCGCTTCCAGGACAAATCATGTACCAGGGGAGCGGCATGCGCATTTCGGCACGCGTGCAGAACCTGTGGTGGCGGCCACTCGGGGTCCGAGTGTACCAGAACCCAGGACGCGGGTCGTCCCCAAGAGAGACCAGCAGCTGGCTCCAAACCTTTCACTGTTGGAAAGGGCGGCCACACCTCTGAAGGTGGCCGTAATTGAGAAGTGGCTGCTGCTATACCCATTCGAGGAGGCCGCCTTGCTGCTTAGAGGCGGTCTGCGGTCGGGATTTGTTATCCCAGTCGGATCGCACGTGGAGGGTTCCTTGTCACGCAGGAACCTGAAATCCGCGTATCAGTTTCCCGGGGTTTTGCGGGATAAACTGAACAAAGAGATTGGGTTGGGTCGTATGGCAGGCCCATTTGAAGATATTCCCCTGCCAGGGCTGGTGGTATCACCCTTGGGGGTGGTTCCAAAAAAGGAGCCGGGTAAATTTCGGCTCATCCAACATCTGTCCTTCCCGAAGGGTCGTTCGGTGAATGACGCCATCCCCCCTGAACTGAGCTCAGTTTCTTACCAATCATTTGATGAGGCATTGGGGCTAGTTCGCAGGGCAGGGGCCGGGGCTCTGATGGCTAAACTGGATATAGAGTCCGCCTTTCGGCTCCTGCCCATTCACCCCTCCTCTTTTAGGCTTATGGGGTGCTATTTTGAGGGGCAGTACTACGTGGACAAATGCTTGCCCATGGGGTGCTCAATTTCGTGTGCCTACTTCGAGGCTTTCAGCTGCTTCTTGCACTGGGCCATTGCGGAGGTGGCCGGATTCGACGGCCTGGCACACTATTTGGATGATTTTCTGCTGGTTGGGCGGGCAGGATCATCTGAGTGTGCTTTCCTGATGAAAGTCACTAGGTTTCTAATGGATAGAATGGGAGTTCCTCTGGCGGAAGACAAGTCCCAGGGTCCTTGCACGTGCCTTATTTTTTTGGGCATTGAAGTTGATTCGGTGGCAGAGCAGTGCCGTCTGCCACATGAAAAAGTTCAGCGCATGTTGGAGTCAGTACGCGCTATGAGAGCAGAGCTGTATAGCTCCGTGAAGGATCTTCAAATCCTATTGGGTTTGCTGAACTTTGCCGGCAGGATCATTCCCATGGGAAGAATATTCCTTCGCAGGCTCGAGAGGCAGCTGTGCGGAAAAAGATCGCAGACCCGGAGGTTCCGGGTGTCTGCTGAGATGGTGGAAGATCTTAAGGTCTGGGAAGATTTTCTTCTCCACTTTAACGGGATCTGTCTGTGGCGGGAGGTTGTTCCTTCTAACGCAGCGATCCAGTTGTTCACTGATGCGGCTGGGTCCCACGGGTACGGGGCTTTCTTGGCCGGGCAATGGAGCGCGGGCCCATGGCCCGCCGCGTGGATAGAGAGAGGCTTGGTCAGGAACCTATGCCTTCTCGAACTGTTTCCCATACTGGTTGCTCTTGACATTTGGGGCAATCAGCTTCGCGACCGTGAGGTGGTTTTCTGGACAGATAACATGAGCGTTGTTTATGCTGTTAACAGATTATCATCTAGTTCCCCTCCGGTTGTGCGGTATTTGAGACTGTTGGTGCTGAGGTGTCTGCACCTGAATATTGTGTTCCGTGCTAAGCATGTCCCGGGCGTCCAGAATAGAATTGCTGATGCGCTCTCCCGTTTTCAATGGGAAGCATTTTAGGCTTTGGTGCCCGATGCGGACACTAACGGATTGTCCTGTCCCACTTACTTATGGCAGGTGGCGCTGGATGGGGCCCCTTGATTGCGATGGTGCGGGCTTCCCTCGCTCCGTCTACCTGGGCTACGTATGTGAAATACTGGACGGAGTGGATCGCCTTTTGTGACTTCAGGTGTCGTCCCTCCTGTGACGGGGACCAGTGGGGCTTGCTTGAATGGATTACCGAACTTAAAGGTAATGGTGTTTCGAAGACTGCGATGGGTTCACGCCTGGCGGCAGTGTCCTTTTTCTGCAAGTTGTATGGGCTTGTTGACGCCTCGAAGACCTTCCTGGTTAGGCAGGTACTTCGGGGCTGGGGGCGTATGGCCCCCAGGGTCAGGGATTTCAGGGAACCAGTTACCATGGAGCGTCTGGTAACGTTGTGCCGAGTTTTGCCGGCGGTCTGTTCATCCGCCTATGAAACTGCCCTATTCTCAGCCGCCTTTGGGTTGGCTTTTCACGGGGCTCTTAGGGTAGGGGAAATTGTCCCGCCCTCTAAGAATAAGACGGGCGGCCTTTTGCTGCCTCATGTTAGAGACGACGGGTCGTCTATCTTGGTCTTTCTTCCCAGATCCAAAACTGACCAGGAAGGGAGAGGTGCCTGGTTGGCTTTGCCATCCCATGTTGAAGCTGTTTGCTGCCCGGTCAGACTGGTTAAAGCCTATATGGACGTGCGTCCTGAGGGTTTCTCGCAATTTCTAGTTCACGAGGACGGTTCCCCGTTGACTAGATTCCAGTTTAGGAAGGTGTTGGCCTGGGCAGCATCAAAGGCAGGTCTTGATCCCAGGGTGATTGCTCCCCATTCCTTTAGGGTGGGCGCGGCCACCACTGCCGCTAGTTTAGGATGGTCGGCTGACCATATTAGAGCTCTGGGGAGATGGAGGTCGCAAAGGTATCTTTTATACGTTAGGCCTTTGACTGTTTAGAAATGATTATGTTTTGCAGATGCAAGGGATAACCTCTGTTTCTTTTCTTAGGACCAAGGAGCGGTCCACTGAGAGTATGGATTACGGGGCATTCGTACATCCACTGGGCGGAGCTTCGAGCGATCGCGAGACCTGATGGGCGTCAGCTGGGGTTCCCCTCTTCCCGAGTCACTGTTAGGTGGTTAGGGCGCAGGGGGCTTACGTGGCAGGCTCTGCCTGAGTTGCTGCAGGGGGCTTTGCGCAGGTGGGAGAAACCCCATGTACTTATCATTCACGCAGGTGGAAATGATATGGGGCTCCTACCATGCAAACAGCTCAGTGCAGTTATTCAGTCAGATCTGCGCACGATTCAGGCATGGATTCCCCAAGTCAGGATAGGGTGGTCTAACATCATCCCCAGAATAGAATGGCGCCATATGCAGTCTCATCGCGCGGCTTTTCAGGTCCGCAAGAAAATTAACAGAGAAGTGAGGATTTTCTTAGGGCAGTCAGGTGGGTTTGTTGTGGAACATGGGAACATATCAACGGCTGAGAGGTGCCTCTACAGAAGGGACGGGGTGCACCTCTCTGAGAGGGGCATTGACCTGTTCCTCTGTAATTTGAGGCGTGCTATACTTAATCATCTATAGGTGTGGCGGCAAGAGGTGAGCCTGTTGGGCTATCTCTTGTGGCGGTTGGTCCGCGCCCCGGTTTGCCATCAGAGGTAGAGTGACGGCTGCCCAGGGGAGGGTGATCTCTGCAGGCGCGCGCCTGGGGTCCCTCCCATTCTAAGATGCCGAGAACTCCCTAAGCTTCTGCGGCAGCTGAGCTCCGCTTGTGTGGGCATTCACGGGCGCGGTCCATTCTCCTAGCAGGGGGTCCCTACTCCTAGCTAGATTGCCGCCACATGTTTTAGCTGGCCCCGTTGAGTCCAGCCGGTTCTCACGTTCTACAATAAATGCGACCTTCGGGTCTTTTCCCATATATCTGTGTCTGCGTGGTTATTTAAGTATTACAGTTTTATACAAAGTTATTTAAGAGTTATAGTTGTACATAGTTAAGTTGTTGAGTCAGTTCTATGGCTCCAGTTATTATTTGTACATAGTTATGTGTTGAGCCAGTTTTATGGCTCCAGTTATTAAGGTTTTCCAGCAAGCCAGGAGGATAGGGCATTTAATTAATTAAGTCCTAGGGCCACAGTGTACTAGTGACAGGTTTACATGCTCAGTCCTAGGGCACAGAGTACTAGTGACAGGTTTACATGCTCAGTCCCTGCTAGGGGCACAGAGTACTAGTGACAGGTTTACATGCTCAGCCCTAGGGCCACAGAGTACTAGTGACAGGTTTACATGCTCAGTCCTAGGGCCACAGTGTACTAGTGACAGGTTTACATGCTCAGCCCTAGGGCCACAGAGTACTAGTGACAGGTTTACATGCTCAGTCCTAGGGCCACAGTGTACTAGTGACAGGTTTACATGCTCAGTCCCTGCTAGGGCCACAGAGTACTAGTGACAGGTTAATATGCTCAGCCCTAGGGCCATAGTGTACTAGTGACAGGTTTACATGCTCAGTCCTAGGGCCACAGAGTACTAGTGACAGGTTTACATGCTCAGTCCCTGCTAGGGCCACAGAGTACTAGTGACAGGTTTACATGCTCAGTCCTAGGGCCACAGAGTACTAGTGACAGGTTTACATGCTCAGTCCTAGGGCCACAGTGTACTAGTGACAGGTTTACATGCTCAGTCCCTGCTAGGGCCACAGAGTACTAGTGACAGGTTTACATGCTCAGTCCCTGCTAGGGCCACAGAGTACTAGTGACAGGTTTACATGCTCAGTCCCTGCTAGGGCCACAGAGTACTAGTGACAGGTTTACATGCTCAGTCCTAGGGCCACAGAGTACTAGTGACAGGTTTACATGCTCAGTCCTAGGGCCACAGTGTACTAGTGACAGGTTTACATGCTCAGTCCTAGGGCCACAGAGTACTAGTGACAGGTTTACATGCTCAGCCCTAGGGCCACAGTGTACTAGTGACAGGTTTACATGCTCAGCCCTAGGGCCACAGTGTACTAGTGACAGGTTTACATGCTCAGTCCCTGCTAGGGCCACAGAGTACTAGTGACAGGTTTACATGCTCAGTCCCTGCTAGGGCCACAGAGTACTAGTGACAGGTTTACATGCTCAGTCCTAGGGCCACAGACTACTAGTGACAGGTTTACATGCTCAGCCCTAGGGCCACAGAGTACTAGTGACAGGTTTACATGCTCAGCCCTAGGGCCACAGAGTACTAGTGACAGGTTTACATGCTCAGTCCTAGGGCCACAGAGTACTAGTGACAGGTTTACATGCTCAGCCCTAGGGCCACAGTGTACTAGTGACAGGTTTACATGCTCAGTCCCTGCTAGGGCCACAGAGTACTAGTGACAGGTTTACATTCTCAGTCCTAGGGCCACAGTCTACTAGTGACAGGTTTACATGCTCAGTCCTAGGGCCACAGTGTACTAGTGACAGGTTTACATGCTCAGTCCTAGGGCCACAGAGTACTAGTGACAGGTTTACATGCTCAGTCCTAGGGCACAGAGTACTAGTGACAGGTTTACATGCTCAGCCCTAGGGCACAGAGTACTAGTGACAGGTTTACATGCTCAGCCCTAGGGCACAGAGTACTAGTGACAGGTTTACATGCTCAGTCCTAGGGCCACAGAGTACTAGTGACAGGTTTACATGCTCAGTCCTAGGGCACAGAGTACTAGTGACAGGTTTACATGCTCAGCCCTAGGGCACAGAGTACTAGTGACAGGTTTACATGCTCAGCCCTAGGGCACAGAGTACTAGTGACAGGTTTACATGCTCAGCCCTAGGGCACAGAGTACTAGTGACAGGTTTACATGCTCAGTCCTAGGGTCACAGTGTACTAGTGACAGGTTTACATGCTCAGTCCTAGGGTCACAGTGTACTAGTGACAGGTTTACATGCTCAGCCCTAGGGCACAGAGTACTAGTGACAGGTTTACATGCTCAGCCCTAGGGCCACAGTGTACTAGTGACAGGTTTACATGCTCAGTCCCTGCTAGGGCCACAGAGTACTAGTGACAGGTTTACATGCTCAGTCCTAGGGCCACAGAGTACTAGTGACAGGTTTACATGCTCAGTCCTAGGGTCACAGTGTACTAGTGACAGGTTTACATGCTCAGTCCTAGGGCCACAGTGTACTAGTGACAGGTTTACATGCTCAGCCCTAGGGTCACCGTTTACTAGTGACAGGTTTACATGCTCAGTCCTAGGGCACAGTGTACTAGTGACAGGTTTACATGCTCAGTCCTAGGGTCACCGTTTACTAGTGACAGGTTTACATGCTCAGTCCTAGGGTCACCGTTTACTAGTGACAGGTTTACATGCTCAGTCCTAGGGTCACCGTTTACTAGTGACAGGTTTACATGCTCAGTCCTAGGGCCACAGTGTACTAGTGACAGGTTTACATGCTCAGCCCTAGGGCACAGAGTACTAGTGACAGGTTTACATGCTCAGTCCTAGGGTCACCGTTTACTAGTGACAGGTTTACATGCTCAGCCCTAGGGCACAGAGTACTAGTGACAGGTTTACATGCTCAGCCCTAGGGCACAGTGTACTAGTGACAGGTTTACATGCTCAGCCCTAGGGCACAGTGTACTAGTGACAGGTTTACATGCTCAGCCCTAGGCCACAGAGTACTAGTGACAGGTTTACATGCGCAGCCCTAGGGCACAGTGTACTAGTGACAGGTTTACATGCTCAGCCCTAGGGCACAGTGTACTAGTGACCGGTTTACATGCTCAGCCCTAGGGCCACAGTGTACTAGTGACAGGTTTACATGCTCAGTCCCTGCTAGGGCCACAGAGTACTAGTGACAGGTTTACATGCTCAGTCCTAGGGCACAGAGTACTAGTGACAGGTTTACATGCTCAGTCCTAGGGTCACAGTGTACTAGTGACAGGTTTACATGCTCAGCCCTAGGGCCACAGAGTACTAGTGACAGGTTTACATGCTCAGCCCTAGGGTCACAGAGTACTAGTGACAGGTTTACATGCTCAGCCCTAGGGTCACAGAGTACTAGTGACAGGTTTACATGCTCAGCCCTAGGGTCACAGAGTACTAGGGACAGGTTTAAATGCTCAGCCCTCGGGCCACAGAGTACTAGTGACAGGTTTACATGCTCAGTCCTTGGCATGGGCACAGGGTACTAATGACAGTGACATGTGTATATAATCAGTCCTTGGCAGGGGCCCAGGGTACTAATGACAGTGACATGTGTATATAATCAGTCCTTGGCAGGGGCCCAGGGTACTAATGACAGTGACATGTGTATATAATCAGTGCTAGGCAGGGGCACAGGGTACTAATGACAGTGACATGTGTATATAATCAGTGCTTGGCAGGGGCCCAGGGTACTAATGACAGTGACATGTGTATATAATCACTCCTTGGCAGGGGCCCAGGGTACTAATGACAGTGACATGTGTATATAATCACTCCTTGGCAGGGTCCCAGGGTACTAATGACAGTGACGTGTTTATAATCACTCCTTGGCAGGGGCCCAGGGTACTAATGACAGTGACGTGTTTATAATCAGTGCTTGGCAGGGGCCCAGGGTACTAATGACAGTGACATGTGTATATATAATCAGTGTTCTTTGGTAGGGGCACAGGGTACTAATGACAGTGACATGTGTGCATATATAATCAGTGTTTGGCAGGGGCCCAGGGTATTAATGACAGTGACATGTGTATATAATCAGTGCTTGGCAGGGGCCCAGGGTACTAATGACAGTGACATGTGTATATAATCAGTGCTTGGCAGGGGCCCAGGGTACTAATGACGGTGACGTGTGTATATGCTCAGTCCTTGGCAGGGGCCCAGGGTACTAATGATAGTGACGTGCGTTTATAATCAGTGCTTGGCAGGGACCCAGGGTACTAATGACAGTGACATGTGTATATGCTCAGTGCTTGGCAGGTGCCCAGGGTACTAATGACAGTGACATGTGTATATGCTCAGTGCTTGGCAGGTGCCCAGGGTACTAATGACAGTGACATGTGTATATAATCAGTGCTTGGCAGGGTCCCAGGGTACTAATGACAGTGACGTGTGTGTATATAATCAGTCCTTGGCAGGGGCCCAGGATACTAATGACAGTGACATGTGTATATAATCAGTGCTTGGCAGGTGCCCAGGGTACTAATGACAGTGACATGTGTATATGATCAGTCCTTGGCAGGGGCCCAGGGTACTAATGACAGTGAAGTGTGTATATAATCAGTCCTTGGCAGGGGCCCAGGGTACTAATGACAGTGACGTGTGTATATGCTCAGTCCTTGGCAGGGGCCCAGGGTACTAATGACAGTGACGTGTGTATATGCTCAGTCCTTGGCAGGGGCACAGGGTACTAATGACAGTGACATGTGTATATGCTCAGTCCTTGGCAGGGGCCCAGGGTACTAATGACAGTGACGTGTGTATATGCTCAGTCCTTGGCAGGGGCACAGGGTACTAATGACAGTGACATGTGTATATAATCAGTGCTTGGCAGGTGCCCAGGGTACTAATGACAGTGACATGTGTATATGCTCAGTCCTTGGCAGGGGCCCAGGGTACTAATGACAGTGACATGTGTATATGCTCAGTCCTTGGCAGGGGCCCAGGGTACTAATGACAGTGACGTGTGTATATAATCAGTGCTTTGCAGGGTCACAGGGTACTAATGACAGTGACGTGTGTATATGCTCAGTCCTTGGCAGGGGCCCAGGGTACTAATGACAGTGACGTGTGTATATAATCAGTCCTTGGCAGGGGCCCAGGGTACTAATGACAGTGACGTGTATATATGCTCAGTCCTTGGCAGGGGCACAGGGTACTAATGACAGTGACGTGTGTATATGCTCAGTCCTTGGCAGGGGCCCAGGGTACTAATGACAGTGACATGTGTATATGCTCAGTGCTTGCCAGGGACAATGAGTACCAGACAAGGTGATTGATGTTCATGAGAAACAAACTGTAACAGCTACAAGTTATGTGCAAATGAATGATTTGTTTGGGGCAGTTTACAAACAGACTGGGGTGGGCTTCCTCCCTTTTGTCTAATTAGTGTATCTAGTTTGCACAGACCCCTCCCCCCCCCAAACTGATAAAAACAAAAAGGGACAAAACATGACCCCCCCCCCCACACTGATACTCACATTGGGGTCATTTACACCTAATGAAGCAAAACTCCTAGCAGACAACACCGAGTTTAGCAGCTCATTTACCATCAGGGAGTATCTAGTAATAGGGTTAGTGTCACAGTATCTAGTATTACACACTACTCAGACAAGAGACTGTACCTGGCACTCACCGTATCTAGTATGACTGTACCTGGCACTCACCGTATCTAGTATGACTGTACCTGACACTCACCGTATCTAGTATGACTGTACCTGACACTCACCGTATCTAGTATGACTGTACCTGACACTCACCGTATCTAGTATGACTGTACTAAAATACTCAGACAAGAGACTATACCTGACACTCACAGTATCTAGTATTATTGTACCACAATACTCAGATAAGAGACTGTACCTGACACTCACAGTATCTAGTATTAGTGTATCACACTACTCAGCCAAGAGACTATACCTGACACTCACAGTATCTAGTATTATTGTACCACAATACTCAGACAAGAGACTGTACCTGACACTCACAGTATCTAGTATTAGTGTATCACACTACTCAGACAAGAGACTGTACCTGACACTCACAGTATCTAGTATTACTGTACCTGGCACTCACAGTATCTAGTATTACTGTACCTGGCACTCACAGTATCTAGTATTACTGTACCACAATACTCAGACAAGAGACTATACCTGACACTCACCGTATCTAGTATTAGTGTATCACAATACTTAGACAAGAGACTGTACCTGGCACTGACAGTATCTAGTATTACTGTACCTGACACTCACAGTATCTAGTATTACTGTATCACACTACTCAGACAAGAGACTGTATCTGACACTCACTGTATCTAGTATTAGTGTATCACACTACTCAGACAAGAGACTGTATCTGACACTCACAGTATCTAGTATTAGTGTATCACACTACTCAGACAAGAGACTGTACACCTGACACTCACAGTATCTAGTATTAGTGTATCACACTACTCAGACAAGAGACTGTACCTGA
Organism: Bombina bombina; assembly: GCF_027579735.1. Taxonomy (NCBI): domain Eukaryota; kingdom Metazoa; phylum Chordata; class Amphibia; order Anura; family Bombinatoridae; genus Bombina; species Bombina bombina. The sequence goes on along the minus strand of NC_069503.1, from coordinate 1,154,808,226 downwards.
CACTCACAGCATCTAGTATTACTGTACCACAATACTCAGACAAGAGACTATACCTGACACTCACCGTATCTAGTATTAATGTATCACACTACTCAGACAAGAGAATGTACCTGACACTCACAGTATCTAGTATTACTGTATCACAATACTTAGACAAGAGACTGTACCTGGCACTGACAGTATCTAGTATTACTGTACCTGACACTCACAGTATCTAGTATTACTGTATCACACTACTCAGACAAGAGACTGTACCTGACACTCACTGTATCTAGTATTAGTGTATCACACTACTCAGACAAGAGACTGTATCTGACACTCACAGCATCTAGTATTAGTGTACCTGACACTCACAGTATCTAGTATTAGTGTACCTGACACTCACAGTATCTAGTATTAGTGTATCACACTACTCAGACAAGAGACTGTACACCTGACACTCACAGCATCTAGTATTACTGTACCACAATACTCAGACAAGAGACTATACCTGACACTCACCATATCTAGTATTAGTGTATCACACTACTCAGACAAGAAACTGTACCTGACACTCACAGTATCTAGTATTACTGTACCTGGCACTCACAGTATCTAGTATTACTGTACCTGGCACTCACAGTATCTAGTATTACTGTACCTGGCACTCACAGTATCTAGTATTACTGTATCACACTACTCAGACAAGAGACTGTACCTGACACTCACAGTATCTAGTATTACTGTATCACAATACTCAGACAAGAGACTGTACCTGACACTCACAGTATCTAGTATTACTGTACCTGACACTCACAGTATCTAGTATTAGTGTATCACACTACTCAGACAAGAGACTGTACCTGACACTCACAGTATCTTGTATTACTGTACCGGACACTTACCGTATCTAGTATGACTGTACCTGACACTCACAGTATCTAGTATTAGTGTACCTGACACTCACAGTATCTAGTATTACTGTATCACAATACTCAGACAAGAGACTGTACCTGACACTCACAGTATCTAGTATTACTGTACCTGACACTCACAGTATCTAGTATTAGTGTATCACAATACTCAGACAAGAGACTGTACACCTGACACTCACAGTATCTAGTATTAGTGTATCACACTACTCAGACAAGAGACTGTACCTGACACTCACAGTATCTAGTATTAGTGTATCACACTACTCAGAAAAGAGACTGTACCGGACACTTACCGTATCTAGTATTACTGTATCAGAATACTCAGACAAGAGACTGTTACCTGACACTCACAGTATCTAGTATTAGTGTATCAGAATACTCAGACAAGAGACTGTTACCTGACACTCACAGTATCTAGTATTAGTGTATCACACTACTCAGAGAAGAGACTGTTACCTGACACTCACAGTATCTAGTATTAGTGTATCACACTACTCAGACAAGAGACTATACCTGACACTCACAGTATCTAGTATTACTGTATCACACTACTCAGACAAGAGACTGTACCTGACACTCACTGTATCTAGTATTACTGTACCTGACACTCACAGTATCTAGTATTACTGTATCACAATACTCAGACAAGAGACTGTACCTGACACTCACAGTATCTAGTATTACTGTATCACACTACTCAGACAAGAGACTGTTACCTGACACTCACAGTATCTAGTATTAGTGTATCACACTACTCAGAGAAGAGACTGTTACCTGACACTCACAGTATCTAGTATTAGTGTATCACACTATTCAGACAAGAGACTATACCTGACACTCACAGTATCTAGTATTACTGTATCACACTACTCAGACAAGAGACTGTACCTGACACTCACTGTATCTAGTATTACTGTACCTGACACTCACAGTATCTAGTATTACTGTATCACAATACTCAGACAAGAGACTGTACCTGACACTCACAGTATCTAGTATTAGTGTATCACACTACTCAGACAAGAGACTGTACCTGACACTCACTGTATCTAGTATTACTGTACCTGACACTCACAGTATCTAGTATTACTGTACCACAATACTCAGACAAGAGACTATACCTGACACTCACCGTATCTAGTATTAGTGTATCACACTACTCAGACAAGAGACTGTACCTGACACTCACAGTATCTAGTATTACTGTACCTGACACTCACAGTATCTAGTATTAGTGTATCACACTACTCAGACAAGAGACTGTACCTGACACTCACCGTATCTAGTATTAGTGTATCACACTACTCAGACAAGAGACTGTACCTGACACTCACTGTGTCTAGTATTACTGTACCTGACACTCACAGTATCTAGTATTACTGTACCTGACACTCACAGTATCTAGTATTAGTGTATCACAATACTCAGACAAGAGACTGTACACCTGACACTCACAGTATCTAGTATTAGTGTATCACACTACTCAAACAAGAGACTGTACCTGGCACTCACAGTATCTCGTATTACTGTACCGGACACTTACCGTATCTAGTATTACTGTATCACACTACTCAGACAAGAGACTGTACCTGACACTCACAGTATCTAGTATTACTGTACCTGACACTCACAGTATCTAGTATTAGTGTATCACAATACTCAAACAAGAGACTGTACCTGACACTCACAGTATCTAGTATTACTGTACCGGACACTTACCGTATCTAGTATTAGTGTATCACACTACTCAGACAAGAGACTGTACCTGACACTCACTGTATCTAGTATTACTGTATCACACTACTCAGACAAGAGACTGTACCTGACACTCACTGTATCTAGTATTAGTGTATCACACTACTCAGAAAAGAGACTGTACCTGGCACTCACAGTATCTCGTATTACTGTACCGGACACTTACCGTATCTAGTATTACTGTATCACAATACTCAGACAAGAGACTGTACCTGACACTCACAGTATCTACTATTACTGTACCTGAAACTCACAGTATCTAGTATTAGTGTACCTGACACTCACAGTATCTAGTATTACTGTACCTGACACTCACAGTATCTAGTATTAGTGTATCACACTACTCAGACAAGAGACTGTACCTGGCACTCACAGTATCTAGTATTAGTGTACCGGACACTTACCGTATCTAGTATTACTGTATCACAATACTCAGACAAGAGACTGTACCTGACACTCACAGTATCTAGTATTACTGTATCACACTACTCAGACAAGAGACTGTACCTGACACTCACAGTATCTAGTATTAGTGTACCTGGCACTCACAGTATCTAGTATTAGTGTACCTGACACTCACAGTATCTACTATTACTGTATCACACTACTCAGACAAGAGACTGTTACCTGACACTCACAGTATCTAGTATTACTGTACCTGACACTCACAGTATCTAGTATTACTGTACCTGACACTCACAGTATCTAGTATTACTGTACCTGACACTCACAGTATCTAGTATTAGTGTATCACACTACTCAGACAAGAGACTGTACCTGGCACTCACAGTATCTAGTATTAGTGTACCGGACACTTACCGTATCTAGTATTACTGTATCACAATACTCAGACAAGAGACTGTACCTGACACTCACAGTATCTAGTATTACTGTATCACACTACTCAGACAAGAGACTGTACCTGACACTCACAGTATCTAGTATTAGTGTACCTGACACTCACAGTATCTAGTATTACTGTACCACAATACTCAGACAAGAGACTGTACCTGACACTCACAGTATCTAGTATTACTGTATCACACTACTCAGACAAGAGACTGTACCTGACACTCACAGTATCTAGTATTAGTGTATCACACTACTCAGACAAGAGACTGTACCTGACACTCACAGTATCTAGTATTACTGTATCACACTACTCAGACAAGAGACTGTACCTGACACTCACCGTATCTAGTATTAGTGTATCACACTACTCAGACAAGAGACTGTACCTGACACTCACAGTATCTAGTATTACTGTATCACACTACTCAGACAAGAGACTATACCTGACACTCACAGTATCTAGTATTACTGTACCTGGCACTCACAGTATCTAGTATTACTGTACCACAATACTCAGACAAGAGACTGTACCTGACACTCACAGTATCTAGTATTACTGTATCACAATACTCAGACAAGAGACTGTACCTGACACTCACAGTATCTGTATTACTGTACCTGGCACTCACAGTATCTAGTATTACTGTACCACAATACTCAGACAAGAGACTATACCTGACACTCACAGTATCTAGTATTGGTGCACCTGACACTCACAGTATCTAGTATTACTGTACCTGACACTCACAGTATCTAGTATTACTGTATCACAATACTCAGACAAGAGACTGTACCTGGCACTGACAGTAAGATGGATCACCGCACACCAACACAAGTTCAATTGAAATTTCTTGTAAAACACTAAACAGCTTAACAAAAAGTAATATGTGCTGAACCCACAGGCCAATTACTTGATGTGTAGCAGGTGATCTACCAGACACGCCCACTCTATTAACCCCTGACTACCTGCCGGGTACAGAAAGCACTGCACTGCCCCCACATATCATGTTGTTCTGTAGTGTGTATTGCTAATGCAGAGAGACCACTCACAGCTGAGTGAATATGTTGTTGTTCTGTAGTGTCTGTAGAATATGTAGAGACCACTCACAACTGAGTGAATATGTTGTTGTTATGTAATGTCTGTAGAATATGTAGAGAGATCACTCACAGATGAGTGAATATATTGTTCTGTAGTGTCTGGAAAATATGTGTAGAGATCACTCACAGCTAAGTGAATATGTTGTTGTTCTGAAGTGTCTGTAGAATATGTAGAGCGATCACTCACAGCTGAGTGAATATGTTATGTAGTGTCTTTAGAATATGAAGAGAGAGATCACTCACAGCTGAGTGAATATGTTGTTATGTAGTGTCTGTAGAATATGTAGAGAGACCACTCACAGCTGAGTGAATATGTTCTGTAGTGTCTGTAGAATATGTAGAGATCACTCACAGCTGAGTGAATATGTTATGTAGTGTCTGTAGAATATGTAGAGAGACCACTCACAGCTGAGTGAATATATTCTGTAGTGTCTGTAGAATATGTAGAGAGAGATCACTCACAGCTGAGTGAATATGTTGTTATGTAGTGTCTGTAGAATATATAGAGAGACCACTCACAGCTGAGTGAATATGTTGCTATGTAGTGCCTGTAGAATATGTAGAGAGATCACTCACAGCTAAGTGAATATTTTGTTGTTCTGTAGTGCCTATAGAATATGTAGAGAGATCACTCACAGCTGAGTGAATTTGTTGTTATGTAGGGTCTGAAGAATATGTAGAGAGACCACTCACAGCTGAGTGAATATGTTGCTATGTAGTGCCTGTAGAATATGTAGAGAGATCACTCACAGCTAAGTGAATATGTTGTTGTTCTGTAGTGTCTGTAGAATATGTAGAGAGATCACTCACAGCTGAGTGAATATGTTGTTATGTAGTGTCTGTAAAATATATGTAGAGATCACTCACAGCTAAGTGAATATTTTGTTGTTCTGAAGTGTCTGTAGAATATGTAGAGAGATCACTCACAGCTGAGTGAATATGTTGTTATGTAGTGTCTGTAGAATATGTAGAGAGAGAGAGATCACTCACATCTGAGTGAATATGTTGTTATGTAGTGTCTGTAGAATATGTAGAGAGATAACTCACAGCTGAGTGAATATGTTGTTATGTAGTGTCTGCAGAATATGTAGAGAGATCAATCACAGCTGAGTGAATATGTTGTTGTTCTGTAGTGTCTGTAGAATATGTAGAGAGACCACTCACAGCTGAGTAAATATGTTGTTGTTCTGTAGTTTATGTAGAGACCACTCACAGATGAGTGAATATGTTGTTGTTCTGTAGTGTCTGTAGAACATGTAGAGAGATCACTCACAGATGAGTGAATATGTTGTTCTGTAGTGACTGTAGAATGTGTAGAGAGATCAATCACAGCTGAGTGCATATGTTTTTGTTCTGTAGTTTATGTAGAGACCACTCACAGATGAGTGAATATGTTGTTGTTATGTAGTGTCTGTAGAATATGTAGAGAGATCACTCACAACTGAGTGAAAATGTTGTTGTTCTTTAGTGTCTGTAGAATATGTAGAGAGACCACTTACAGCTGAGTGAATATGTTGTTATGTAGTGTCTGTAGAATATGTAGAGAAATCAATCACAGCTGAGTGAATATGTTGTTGTTCTGTAGTTTATGTAGAGACCTCTCACAGATGAGTGAATATGTTGTTGTTCTGTAGTGTCTGTAGAATATGTAGAGAGATCACTCACAGATGAGTGAATATGTTTTTCTGTAGTGTCTGTAGAATATGTAGAGATCACTCACAGATGAGTGAATATGTTGTTGTTCTGTAGTGTCTGTAGAATATGTAGAGAGATCACTCACAGATGAGTGAATATGTTTTTCTGTAGTGTCTGTAGAATATGTAGAGATCACTCACAGATGAGTGAATATGTTGATCTGTAGTGACTGCGGAATATGTAGACACCACTCACATCAGAGTGAATATGTTGTTGTTATGTAGTGTCTGTAGAATATGTAGAGAGACCACTCACAGCTGAGTGAATATGTTGTTCTTATGTAGTGTCTGTAGAATAGGTAGAGAGATCACTCACAGCTCAGTGAATATGTTGTTCTGTAGTGTCAGTAGAATATGTAGAGAGATCACTCAGATGAGTGAATATGTTGTTGTTATGTAATGTCTATAGAATATGTAGAGAGATCACTCAGATGAGTGAATATGTTGTTGTTATGTAATGTCTATAGAATATGTAGAGAGATCACTCAGATGAGTGAATATGTTGTTGTTATGTAGTGTCTGTAGAATATGTAGAGAGACCACTCACAGCTGAGTGAATATGTTGTTCTTATGTAGTGTCTGTAGAATAGGTAGAGAGATCACTCACAGCTCAGTGAATATGTTGTTCTGTAGTGTCAGTAGAATATGTAGAGAGATCACTCAGATGAGTGAATATGTTGTTGTTATGTAATGTCTATAGAATATGTAGAGAGATCACTCAGATGAGTGAATATGTTGTTGTTATGTAGTGTCTGTAGAATATGTAGAGAGACCACTCACAGCTGAGTGAATATGTTCTGTAGTGTCTGTAGAATATGTAGAGATCACTCACAGCTGAGTGAATATGTTATGTAGTGTCTGTAGAATATGTAGAGAGACCACTCACAGCTGAGTGAATATGTTCTGTAGTGTCTGTAGAATATGTAGAGAGAGATCACTCACAGCTGAGTGAATATGTTGTTATGTAGTGTCTGTAGAATATATAGAGAGACCACTCACAGCTGAGTGAATATGTTGCTATGTAGTGCCTGTAGAATATGTAGAGAGATCACTCACAGCTAAGTGAATATTTTGTTGTTCTGTAGTGCCTATAGAATATGTAGAGAGATCACTCACAGCTGAGTGAATTTGTTGTTATGTAGGGTCTGAAGAATATGTAGAGAGACCACTCACAGCTGAGTGAATATGTTGCTATGTAGTGCCTGTAGAATATGTAGAGAGATCACTCACAGCTAAGTGTTTATGTTGTTGTTCTGTAGTGTCTGTAGAATATGTAGAGAGATCACTCATAGCTGAGTGAATATGTTGTTATGTAGTGTCTGTAAAATATATGTAGAGATCACTCACAGCTAAGTGAATATTTTGTTGTTCTGAAGTGTCTGTAGAATATGTAGAGAGATCACTCACAGCTGAGTGAATATGTTGTTATGTAGTGTCTGTAGAATATGTAGAGAGAGAGAGAGATCACTCACAGCTGAGTGAATATGTTGTTATGTAGTGTCTGCAGAATATGTAGAGAGATCAATCACAACTGAGTGAATATGTTGTTGTTCTGTAGTGTCTGTAGAATATGTAGAGAGACCACTCACAGCTGAGTGAATATGTTATGTAGTATCTGTAGAATATGTAGAGAGATCAATCACAGCTGAGAAAATATGTTGTTGTTCTGTAGTTTATGTAGAGACCACTCACAGATGAGTGAATATGTTGTTGTTCTGTAGTGTCTGTAGAACATGTAGAGAGATCACTCACAGATGAGTGAATATGTTGTTCTGTAGTGACTGTAGAATGTGTAGAGAGATCAATCACAGCTGAGTGAATATGTTTTTGTTCTGTAGTTTATGTAGAGACCACTCACAGATGAGTGAATATGTTGTTGTTATGTAGTGTCTGTAGAATATGTAGAGAGATCACTCACAACTGAGTGAATATGTTGTTGTTCTTTAGTGTCTGTAGAATATGTAGAGAGACCACTTACAGCTGAGTGAATATGTTGTTATGTAGTGTCTGTAGAATATGTAGAGAAATCAATCACAGCTGAGTGAATATGTTGTTGTTCTGTAGTTTATGTAGAGACCTCTCACAGATGAGTGAATATGTTGTTGTTCTGTAGTGTCTGTAGAATATGTAGAGAGATCACTCACAGATGAGTAAATATGTTTTTCTGTAGTGTCTGTAGAATATGTAGAGATCACTCACAGATGAGTGAATATGTTGATCTGTAGTGACTGCGGAATATGTAGACACCACTCACATCAGAGTGAATATGTTGTTGTTATGTAGTGTCTGTAGAATATGTAGAGAGACCACTCACAGCTGAGTGAATATGTTGTTCTTATGTAGTGTCTGTAGAATAGGTAGAGAGATCACTCACAGCTCAGTGAATATGTTGTTCTGTAGTGTCAGTAGAATATGTAGAGAGATCACTCAGATGAGTGAATATGTTGTTGTTATGTAATGTCTATAGAATATGTAGAGAGATCACTCAGATGAGTGAATATGTTGTTGTTATGTAATGTCTATAGAATATGTAGAGAGATCACTCAGATGAGTGAATATGTTGTTGTTATGTAGTGTCTGTAGAATATGTAGAGAGACCACTCACAGCTGAGTGAATATGTTGTTCTTATGTAGTGTCTGTAGAATAGGTAGAGAGATCACTCACAGCTCAGTGAATATGTTGTTCTGTAGTGTCAGTAGAATATGTAGAGAGATCACTCAGATGAGTGAATATGTTGTTGTTATGTAATGTCTATAGAATATGTAGAGAGATCACTCAGATGAGTGAATATGTTGTTGTTATGTAGTGTCTGTAGAATATGTAGAGAGACCACTCACAGCTGAGTGAATATGTTCTGTAGTGTCTGTAGAATATGTAGAGATCACTCACAGCTGAGTGAATATGTTATGTAGTGTCTGTAGAATATGTAGAGAGACCACTCACAGCTGAGTGAATATGTTCTGTAGTGTCTGTAGAATATGTAGAGAGATCACTCACAGCTGAGTGAATATGTTGTTATGTAGTGTCTGTAGAATATGTAGAGAGAGAGAGATCACTCACATCTGAGTGAATATGTTGTTATGTAGTGTCTGTAGAATATGTAGAGAGATAACTCACAGCTGAGTGAATATGTTGTTATGTAGTGTCTGCAGAATATGTAGAGAGATCAATCACAGCTGAGTGAATATGTTGTTGTTCTGTAGTGTCTGTAGAATATGTAGAGAGACCACTCACAGCTGAGTAAATATGTTGTTGTTCTGTAGTTTATGTAGAGACCACTCACAGATGAGTGAATATGTTGTTGTTCTGTAGTGTCTGTAGAACATGTAGAGAGATCACTCACAGATGAGTGAATATGTTGTTCTGTAGTGACTGTAGAATGTGTAGAGAGATCAATCACAGCTGAGTGCATATGTTTTTGTTCTGTAGTTTATGTAGAGACCACTCACAGATGAGTGAATATGTTGTTGTTATGTAGTGTCTGTAGAATATGTAGAGAGATCACTCACAACTGAGTGAAAATGTTGTTGTTCTTTAGTGTCTGTAGAATATGTAGAGAGACCACTTACAGCTGAGTGAATATGTTGTTATGTAGTGTATGTAGAATATGTAGAGAAATCAATCACAGCTGAGTGAATATGTTGTTGTTCTGTAGTTTATGTAGAGACCTCTCACAGATGAGTGAATATGTTGTTGTTCTGTAGTGTCTGTAGAATATGTAGAGAGATCACTCACAGATGAGTGAATATGTTTTTCTGTAGTGTCTGTAGAATATGTAGAGATCACTCACAGATGAGTGAATATGTTGTTGTTCTGTAGTGTCTGTAGAATATGTAGAGAGATCACTCACAGATGAGTGAATATGTTTTTCTGTAGTGTCTGTAGAATATGTAGAGATCACTCACAGATGAGTGAATATGTTGATCTGTAGTGACTGCGGAATATGTAGACACCACTCACATCAGAGTGAATATGTTGTTGTTATGTAGTGTCTGTAGAATATGTAGAGAGACCACTCACAGCTGAGTGAATATGTTGTTCTTATGTAGTGTCTGTAGAATAGGTAGAGAGATCACTCACAGCTCAGTGAATATGTTGTTCTGTAGTGTCAGTAGAATATGTAGAGAGATCACTCAGATGAGTGAATATGTTGTTGTTATGTAATGTCTATAGAATATGTAGAGAGATCACTCAGATGAGTGAATATGTTGTTGTTATGTAATGTCTATAGAATATGTAGAGAGATCACTCAGATGAGTGAATATGTTGTTGTTATGTAGTGTCTGTAGAATATGTAGAGAGACCACTCACAGCTGAGTGAATATGTTGTTCTTATGTAGTGTCTGTAGAATAGGTAGAGAGATCACTCACAGCTCAGTGAATATGTTGTTCTGTAGTGTCAGTAGAATATGTAGAGAGATCACTCAGATGAGTGAATATGTTGTTGTTATGTAATGTCTATAGAATATGTAGAGAGATCACTCAGATGAGTGAATATGTTGTTGTTATGTAGTGTCTGTAGAATATGTAGAGAGACCACTCACAGCTGAGTGAATATGTTCTGTAGTGTCTGTAGAATATGTAGAGATCACTCACAGCTGAGTGAATATGTTATGTAGTGTCTGTAGAATATGTAGAGAGACCACTCACAGCTGAGTGAATATGTTCTGTAGTGTCTGTAGAATATGTAGAGAGAGATCACTCACAGCTGAGTGAATATGTTGTTATGTAGTGTCTGTAGAATATATAGAGAGACCACTCACAGCTGAGTGAATATGTTGCTATGTAGTGCCTGTAGAATATGTAGAGAGATCACTCACAGCTAAGTGAATATTTTGTTGTTCTGTAGTGCCTATAGAATATGTAGAGAGATCACTCACAGCTGAGTGAATTTGTTGTTATGTAGGGTCTGAAGAATATGTAGAGAGACCACTCACAGCTGAGTGAATATGTTGCTATGTAGTGCCTGTAGAATATGTAGAGAGATCACTCACAGCTAAGTGTTTATGTTGTTGTTCTGTAGTGTCTGTAGAATATGTAGAGAGATCACTCATAGCTGAGTGAATATGTTGTTATGTAGTGTCTGTAAAATATATGTAGAGATCACTCACAGCTAAGTGAATATTTTGTTGTTCTGAAGTGTCTGTAGAATATGTAGAGAGATCACTCACAGCTGAGTGAATATGTTGTTATGTAGTGTCTGTAGAATATGTAGAGAGAGAGAGAGATCACTCACAGCTGAGTGAATATGTTGTTATGTAGTGTCTGCAGAATATGTAGAGAGATCAATCACAACTGAGTGAATATGTTGTTGTTCTGTAGTGTCTGTAGAATATGTAGAGAGACCACTCACAGCTGAGTGAATATGTTATGTAGTATCTGTAGAATATGTAGAGAGATCAATCACAGCTGAGAAAATATGTTGTTGTTCTGTAGTTTATGTAGAGACCACTCACAGATGAGTGAATATGTTGTTGTTCTGTAGTGTCTGTAGAACATGTAGAGAGATCACTCACAGATGAGTGAATATGTTGTTCTGTAGTGACTGTAGAATGTGTAGAGAGATCAATCACAGCTGAGTGAATATGTTTTTGTTCTGTAGTTTATGTAGAGACCACTCACAGATGAGTGAATATGTTGTTGTTATGTAGTGTCTGTAGAATATGTAGAGAGATCACTCACAACTGAGTGAATATGTTGTTGTTCTTTAGTGTCTGTAGAATATGTAGAGAGACCACTTACAGCTGAGTGAATATGTTGTTATGTAGTGTCTGTAGAATATGTAGAGAAATCAATCACAGCTGAGTGAATATGTTGTTGTTCTGTAGTTTATGTAGAGACCTCTCACAGATGAGTGAATATGTTGTTGTTCTGTAGTGTCTGTAGAATATGTAGAGAGATCACTCACAGATGAGTAAATATGTTTTTCTGTAGTGTCTGTAGAATATGTAGAGATCACTCACAGATGAGTGAATATGTTGATCTGTAGTGACTGCGGAATATGTAGACACCACTCACATCAGAGTGAATATGTTGTTGTTATGTAGTGTCTGTAGAATATGTAGAGAGACCACTCACAGCTGAGTGAATATGTTGTTCTTATGTAGTGTCTGTAGAATAGGTAGAGAGATCACTCACAGCTCAGTGAATATGTTGTTCTGTAGTGTCAGTAGAATATGTAGAGAGATCACTCAGATGAGTGAATATGTTGTTGTTATGTAATGTCTATAGAATATGTAGAGAGATCACTCAGATGAGTGAATATGTTGTTGTTATGTAATGTCTATAGAATATGTAGAGAGATCACTCAGATGAGTGAATATGTTGTTGTTATGTAGTGTCTGTAGAATATGTAGAGAGACCACTCACAGCTGAGTGAATATGTTGTTCTTATGTAGTGTCTGTAGAATAGGTAGAGAGATCACTCACAGCTCAGTGAATATGTTGTTCTGTAGTGTCAGTAGAATATGTAGAGAGATCACTCAGATGAGTGAATATGTTGTTGTTATGTAATGTCTATAGAATATGTAGAGAGATCACTCAGATGAGTGAATATGTTGTTGTTATGTAGTGTCTGTAGAATATGTAGAGAGACCACTCACAGCTGAGTGAATATGTTCTGTAGTGTCTGTAGAATATGTAGAGATCACTCACAGCTGAGTGAATATGTTATGTAGTGTCTGTAGAATATGTAGAGAGACCACTCACAGCTGAGTGAATATGTTCTGTAGTGTCTGTAGAATATGTAGAGAGAGATCACTCACAGCTGAGTGAATATGTTGTTATGTAGTGTCTGTAGAATATATAGAGAGACCACTCACAGCTGAGTGAATATGTTGCTATGTAGTGCCTGTAGAATATGTAGAGAGATCACTCACAGCTAAGTGAATATTTTGTTGTTCTGTAGTGCCTATAGAATATGTAGAGAGATCACTCATAGCTGAGTGAATATGTTGTTATGTAGTGTCTGTAAAATATATGTAGAGATCACTCACAGCTAAGTGAATATTTTGTTGTTCTGAAGTGTCTGTAGAATATGTAGAGAGATCACTCACAGCTGAGTGAATATGTTGTTATGTAGTGTCTGTAGAATATGTAGAGAGAGAGAGAGATCACTCACAGCTGAGTGAATATGTTGTTATGTAGTGTCTGCAGAATATGTAGAGAGATCAATCACAACTGAGTGAATATGTTGTTGTTCTGTAGTGTCTGTAGAATATGTAGAGAGACCACTCACAGCTGAGTGAATATGTTATGTAGTATCTGTAGAATATGTAGAGAGATCAATCACAGCTGAGAAAATATGTTGTTGTTCTGTAGTTTATGTAGAGACCACTCACAGATGAGTGAATATGTTGTTGTTCTGTAGTGTCTGTAGAACATGTAGAGAGATCACTCACAGATGAGTGAATATGTTGTTCTGTAGTGACTGTAGAATGTGTAGAGAGATCAATCACAGCTGAGTGAATATGTTTTTGTTCTGTAGTTTATGTAGAGACCACTCACAGATGAGTGAATATGTTGTTGTTATGTAGTGTCTGTAGAATATGTAGAGAGATCACTCACAACTGAGTGAATATGTTGTTGTTCTTTAGTGTCTGTAGAATATGTAGAGAGACCACTTACAGCTGAGTGAATATGTTGTTATGTAGTGTCTGTAGAATATGTAGAGAAATCAATCACAGCTGAGTGAATATGTTGTTGTTCTGTAGTTTATGTAGAGACCTCTCACAGATGAGTGAATATGTTGTTGTTCTGTAGTGTCTGTAGAATATGTAGAGAGATCACTCACAGATGAGTAAATATGTTTTTCTGTAGTGTCTGTAGAATATGTAGAGATCACTCACAGATGAGTGAATATGTTGTTGTTATGTAGTGTCTGTAGAATATGTAGAGAGACCACTCACAGCTGAGTGAATATGTTGTTCTTATGTAGTGTCTGTAGAATAGGTAGAGAGATCACTCACAGCTCAGTGAATATGTTGTTCTGTAGTGTCAGTAGAATATGTAGAGAGATCACTCAGATGAGTGAATATGTTGTTGTTATGTAATGTCTATAGAATATGTAGAGAGATCACTCAGATGAGTGAATATGTTGTTGTTATGTAATGTCTATAGAATATGTAGAGAGATCACTCAGATGAGTGAATATGTTGTTGTTCTGTAGTGTCTATAGAATATGTAGAGAAATCACTCACAGATGAGTAAATATGTTGTGTCTGTAGAATATGTAGAGAGATCACTAACAGCTGAGTGAATATGTTGTTCTGTAGAGTATGTGGAATAGGTAGAGAGACCACTCACAGCTGAGTGAATATGTTGTTGTTACGTAGTGTCTGTAGAATATAAAGAGAGACCACTCAAATCTCAGTGAATATGTTGTTCTGTAGAATATGTAGAGAGACCACTCACAGAGGAGTGAATAAGTTGTTCTGTAATCTCTGTAGAATATGTAGAGAGACCACTCACAGCTGAGTGAATATGTTGTTATGTAGTGTCTGTATAATATGTAGAGAGATCACCCACAGATGAGTGAATATGTTGTTGTTCTGTAGTGTCTGTAGAATATGTAAAGAGACAACTCACATCTGAGTGAATATGTTGTTGTTCTGTAATGTCTGTAGAATATGTAGAGAGACCACTCACAGCTTAGTGAATATTTGTTGTTCTGTAGTGTCTGTTGAATATGTAGAGAGATCACTCACAGCTGAGTGAATATGTTGTTATGTAGTGTCTGTAGAATAAGTAGACAGATAACTCACAGCTTAGTAAATATGTTGTTGGTCTGTAGAATATGTAGAGACCACTCACAGATGAGTGAATATGTTGTTGTTATGTAGTGTCTGTAGAATAATTAAAGAGATCACTCACAGCTGAGTGAATATGTTGTTGTTCTTTAATGTCTGCAGAATATGCAGAGAGATCACTAACAGCTGAGTAAATATGTTCTGTAGTGTCTGTAGAATAAGTAGAGATTATTCACAGCTGAATGAATATGTTGTTCTGTAGTGTCTGTAGAATATGTAGAGAGATCACTCACAACTGAGGGAATATGTTGTTATGTAGTGTCTGTAGAACAAGTAGACAGATAACTCCTAGCTTAGTCAATATGTTGTTGGTCTGTATAATATGTAGAGATCACCCACAGATGAGTGAATATGTTGTTGTTCTGTAGTGTCTGTAGAATATGTAGAGAGACAACTCACATCTAAGTGAATATGTTGTTGTTCTGTAATGTCTGTAGAATATGTAGAGAGACAACTCACATCTGAGTGAATATGTTGTTGTTCTGTAATGTCTGTAGAATATGTAGAGAGACCACTCACATCTGAGTGAATATTTTGTTGTTCTGTAATGTCGGTAGAATATATAGAGAGATCACTCACAACTGAGGGAATATGTTGTTCTTTAGTGTCTATAAAATATGTAGAGAAACTACTCACAGATGAGTGAATATGTTGTTCTGTAGAGTATGTAGAATATGTAGAGAGAATACTCACAGCTGAGTGAATATATTGTTGTTATGTAGTGTCTGTAGAATATAAAGAGAGACCACTCAAAGCTCAGTGAATATGTTGTTCTGTAGAATATGTAGAGAGACCACTCACAGCTGAGTGAATATGTTGTTATGTAGTGTCTGTATACTATGTAGAGAGATCACCCACAGATGAGTGAATATGTTGTTGTTCTGTAGTGTCTGTAGAATATGTAGAGATACAACTCACATCTAAGTGAATATGTTGTTATGTAGTGTCTGTATAATATGTATAGAGATCACTAACAGCTGAGTGAATATGTTGTTCTGTAGGGTCTGTAGAATATGTAGAGAGATCACTCACAACTGAGTGAATATGTTGTTATGTAGTGTCTGTAGAATAAGTAGACAGATAACTCACAGCTTAGTCAATATATTGTTGGTCTGTATAATATGTAGAGACCACTCACAGCTGAGTGAATATGTTGTTCTGTAGAGTTTGTAGAATATGTAGAGAGACCACTAACAGCTGAGTGAATATGTTGTTGTCATGGAGTGTCTGTAGAATATAAAGAGAGACCACTCAAATCTCAGTGAATGTGTTGTTCTGTAGTGTGTGTAGAATATGCAGTGAGACCACTCACAGCGGAGTAAATATGTTCTATAGTGTCTGTAGAATAAGTAAAGATTATTCACAGCTGAATGAATATGTTGTTCTGTAGTGTCTGTAGAATATGTAGAGAGATCACTCACAACTGAGTGAATATGTTGTTATGTAGTGTCTGTAGAGTAAGTAGACAGATAACTCACAGCTTAGTCAATATGCTGTTGGTCTGTATAATATGGAGAGACCACTCACAGCTGAGTGAATATGTTGTTCTTTAGAGTTTGTAGAATATGTAGAGAGACCACTCACAGCTGAGTGAATATGTTGTTGTTATGGAGTGTCTGTAGAATATAAAGAGAGACCACTCAAATCTCAGTGAATATGTTGTTCTGTAGTGTCTGTAGAATATGTAGTGAGACCACTCACAGATGCGTGAATATGTTGTTGTTCTGTAGTGAGACCACTCACAGCTGAGTGAATATGTTGTTATGTAGTGTCTGTAGAATATATATAGAGATCACTCACAACTGAGTGAATATGTTGTTCTTTAGTGTCTATAGAATATGTAGAGACACCACTCACAGATGAGTAAATCTGTTGTTCAGTAGAGTATGTAGAATATTTAGAGAGAATACTCACAGCTGAGTGAATAAGTTGTTGTTATGTAGTGTCTGTAGAATATAAAGAGAGACAACTCACATCTGAGTGAACATGTTGTTGTTCTGTAATATCTGTAGAATATGTAGAGAGATCACTCACAGCTGAGTTAATATTTGTTGTTCTGTAGTGTCTGTAGAATAAGTAGACAGATAACTCACAGCTTAGTCAATATGTTGTTGTTCTGTAGAATATGTAGAGACCGCTCAAAGATGAGTGAATATGTTGTTATGTAGTGTCTGTAGAATAAGTAAAGAGATCACTAACATCTGAGTGAATATGTTATTGTTCTGTAGTGTCTGTAGAATTTGTAGAGTGATCACTCACAGCTGAATGAATATGTTGTTATGTAGTATCTGTAGAATATGAAAAGAGACCACTCAAAGCTCAGTGAATATGTTGTTCTGTAGTGTCTGTAGAATATGTAGTGAGACCACTCACAGATGAGTGAATATGTTGTTGTTCTGTAATCTCTGTAGAATATGTAGAGAGACCACTCACAGCTGAGTGAATATGTTGTTATGTAGTGTCTGCATAATATGTAGAGAGATCACCCACAGATGAGTGAATATGTTGTTGTTCTGTAGTGTCTGTAGAATATGTAGAGAAAAAACTCACATCTAAGTGAATATGTTGTTGTTCTGTAATGTCTGTAAAATATGTAGAGAGACCACTCACAGCTGACTGAATATGTTGTTATGTAGTGTCTGTAGAATATGTAGAGAGATCACTCACAACTGAGTGAATATGTTGTTGTTTTGTAATCTCTGTAGAATATGTAGAGATACCACTCACAGCTGAGTGAATATGTTGTTATGTAGTGTCTGTAGAGAGATCAATCACAGCTGAGAGAATATGTTGTTGTTCTGTAGTTTATGTAGAGACCACTCACAGCTGAGTGAATATATTGTTCTGTAGTGTCTGTAGAATATGTAGAGAGACCACTCACAGCTGAGTGAATATGTTGTTGTTCTGTAGTGTAAGTAGAATATGTAGAGACCACTCACATCTGAGTGAATATGTTGTTGTTATGTAGTGTGTGTAGAATATAAAGAGAGACCACTCAAAGCTCAGTGAATATGTTGTTCTGTAATGTCTGTAGAATATGTAGAGAGACCACTAACAGCTGAGTGAATATGTTGTTGTTCTTTAGTGTCTGTAGAATATGTAGAGCAGTGATTTTTAACCTTTTTTTTTGCCGTGGCACACTTTTTTACATTAAAAAATCCTGTGGCACACCACCATCCCAAAATTTAAAAAAAAATCACACATTGTAGCCTAATACAACACATATATATACACATACACACAAACACACACATACTGTATGTAGTAGCCTAATACAGCATATATATATACACATACACACAAACACACACATACTGTATGTAGTAGCCTAATACAGCATATATATATATACACATACACACAAACACACACATACTGTATGTAGTAGCCTAATACAGCACATATATATACACATACACACAAACACACACATACTGTATGTAGTAGCCTAATACAGCATATATATATACACATACACACAAACACACACATACTGTATGTAGTAGCCTAATACAGCATATATATATATATATATATATACACATACACACAAACACACACATACTGTATGTAGTAGCCTAATACAGCATATATATATATACACATACACACAAACACACACATACTGTATGTAGTAGCCTAATACAGCATATATATATATACACATACACACAAACACACACATACTGTATGTAGTAGCCTAATACAGCACATATATACACATACACACAAACACACACATACTGTATGTAGTAGCCTAATACAGCATATATATACACACACACACACACATACTGTATGTAGTAGCCTAATACAGCACATATATATATATATATATATACACATACACACAAACACACACATACTGTATGTAGTAGCCTAATACAGCACATATATATATATATACACATACACACACATACTGTATGTAGTAGCCTAATACAGCACATATATATATACACATACACACAAACACACACATACTGTATGTAGTAGCCTAATACAGCACATATATATACACATACACACAAACACACACATACTGTATGTAGTAGCCTAATACAGCATATATATATACATACACACAAACACACACATACTGTATGTAGTAGCCTAATACAGCATATATATATACACATACACACAAACACACACATACTGTATGTAGTAGCCTAATACAGCATATATATATACACATACACACAAACACACACCTACTGTATGTAGTAGCCTAATACAGCATATATATATACACATACACACAAACACACACATACTGTATGTAGTAGCCTAATACAGCACATATATATACACATACACACAAACACACACATTCTGTATGTAGTAGCCTAATACAGCACATATATATACACATACACACAAACACACACATACTGTATGTAGTAGCCTAATACAGCACATATATATATACACATACACACAAACACACACATACTGTATGTAGTAGCCTAATACAGCACATATATATATATATACACATACACACACATACTGTATGTAGTAGCCTAATACAGCACATATATATATACACATACACACAAACACACACATACTGTATGTAGTAGCCTAATACAGCACATATATATACACATACACACAAACACACACATACTGTATGTAGTAGCCTAATACAGCATATATATATATATACACATACACACAAACACACACATACTGTATGTAGTAGCCTAATACAGCATATATATATACACATACACACAAACACACATACTGTATGTAGTAGCCTAATACAGCACATATATATATACACATACACACACATACTGTATGTAGTAGCCTAATACAGCATATATATATACACATACACACAAACACACACATACTGTATGTAGTAGCCTAATACAGCATATATATATACACATACACACAAACACACACATACTGTATGCAGTAGCCTAATACAGCACATATATATATACACATACACACAAACACACACATACTGTATGTAGTAGCCTAATACAGCACATATATATATATACACATACACACACATACTGTATGTAGTAGCCTAATACAGCACATATATATATATATATATACACATACACACACATACTGTATGTAGTAGCCTAATACAGCACATATATATATATATACACATACACACAAACACACACATACTGTATGTAGTAGCCTAATACAGCATATATATATATACACATACACACAAACACACACATACTGTATGTAGTAGCCTAATACAGCACATATATATATATATATATACACATACACACAAACACACACATACTGTATGTAGTAGCCTAATACAGCATATATATATATACACATACACACAAACACACACATACTGTATGTAGTAGCCTAATACAGCACATATATATATATACACATACACACAAACACACACATACTGTATGTAGTAGCCTAATACAGCATATATATATACACATACACACAAACACACACATACTGTATGTAGTAGCCTAATACAGCATATATATATACACATACACACACACACACACATACTGTATGTAGTAGCCTAATACAGCACATATATATATACACATACACACAAACACACACATACTGTATGTAGTAGCCTAATACAGCATATATATATACACATACACACAAACACACACATACTGTATGTAGTAGCCTAATACAGCATATATATATATATATATACACATACACACAAACACACACATACTGTATGTAGTAGCCTAATACAGCATATATATATATACACATACACACAAACACACACATACTGTATGTAGTAGCCTAATACAGCACATATATATATACACATACACACAAACACACACATACTGTATGTAGTAGCCTAATACAGCATATATATATATATACATACACACAAACACACACATACTGTATGTAGTAGCCTAATACAGCATATATATATATATACACATACACACAAACACACACATACTGTATGTAGTAGCCTAATACAGCACATATATATATACACATACACAAACACACACATACTGTATGTAGTAGCCTAATACAGCATATATATATACACATACACACAAACACACACATACTGTATGTAGTAGCCTAATACAGCACATATATATATACACATACACACAAACACACACATACTGTATGTAGTAGCCTAATACAGCACATATATATATACACATACACACAAACACACACATACTGTATGTAGTAGCCTAATACAGCACATATATATATACACATACACACAAACACACACATACTGTATGTAGTAGCCTAATACAGCACATATATATATACACATACACACAAACACACACATACTGTATGTAGTAGCCTAATACAGCATATATATATACACATACACACAAACACACACATACTGTATGTAGTAGCCTAATACAGCATATATATATACACATACACACAAACACACACATACTGTATGTAGTAGCCTAATACAGCATATATATATATACACATACACACAAACACACACATACTGTATGTAGTAGCCTAATACAGCATATATATATATACACATACACACAAACACACACATACTGTATGTAGTAGCCTAATACAGCACATATATATATACACATACACACAAACACACACATACTGTATGTAGTAGCCTAATACAGCACATATATATATA
The DNA here is from genome assembly GCF_027579735.1 of Bombina bombina. Classification (NCBI taxonomy): domain Eukaryota; kingdom Metazoa; phylum Chordata; class Amphibia; order Anura; family Bombinatoridae; genus Bombina; species Bombina bombina. The sequence continues at coordinate 1,154,786,435 of NC_069503.1, read as the reverse complement.
CACATACACACAAACACACACATACTGTATGTAGTAGCCTAATACAGCATATATATATATATACACACACACACATACTGTATGTAGTAGCCTAATACAGCATATATATATATACACACACACACACACATACTGTATGTAGTAGCCTAATACAGCACATATATATATACACATACACACAAACACACACATACTGTATGTAGTAGCCTAATACAGCATATATATATATATACACATACACACAAACACACACATACTGTATGTAGTAGCCTAATACAGCATATATATATATATATACACATACACACAAACACACACATACTGTATGTAGTAGCCTAATACAGCACATATATATATATATATACACAAACACACACATACTGTATGTAGTAGCCTAATACAGCATATATATATACACATACACACAAACACACACATACTGTATGTAGTAGCCTAATACAGCACATATATATACACATACACACAAACACACACATACTGTATGTAGTAGCCTAATACAGCACATATATATATACACATACACACAAACACACACATACTGTATGCAGTAGCCTAATACAGCACATATATATATACACATACACACAAACACACACATACTGTATGTAGTAGCCTAATACAGCACATATATATATACACATACACACAAACACACACATACTGTATGTAGTAGCCTAATACAGCATATATATATATACACATACACACAAACACACACATACTGTATGTAGTAGCCTAATACAGCATATATATATACACATACACACAAACACACACATACTGTATGTAGTAGCCTAATACAGCATATATATATACACATACACACAAACACACACATACTGTATGTAGTAGCCTAATACAGCATATATATATATACACATACACACAAACACACACATACTGTATGTAGTAGCCTAATACAGCATATATATATACACATACACAAAAACACACACATACTGTATGTATTGTGCTGTTATGCCATGCCTCCTACAAACTACCCCTGCACTGGGAGTAAAAAAACAAGCAAAGTTTAAAAAATATGTCACACTGTTGTCAGTCTGCCGTGGCACACCTGAGGATCTCTCACGGCACACTGGTTGAAAAACACTGATGTAGAGAGACCACTAACAGCTGAGTGAATATGTTGTTGTTCTTTAGTGTCTGTAGAATATGTAGAGAGACAACTCACATCTGAGTGATTATGTTGTTGTTCTGTAATGTCTGTAGAATATGTAGAGAGACCACTCACAGCTGAGTGAATATGTTGTTATGTAGTGTCTGTAGAATATGTAGAGAGATCACTCACAGCTGAGTGAATATGTTGTTATGTAGTGTCTGTAGAATATGTAGAGAGATCACTCACAGCTGAGTGAATATGTTGTTATGTAGTGTCTGTAGAATATGTAGAGAGATCACTCACAGATGAGTGAATATGTTGTTGTTCTTTAGTGTCTGTAGAATATGTAGAGAGACAACTCACATCTGAGTGAATATGTTTTTGTTCTGTAAAGTCTGTAGAATATGTAGAGAGACCACTCACAGCTGAGTGAATATGTTGTTGTTCTGTAATGTCTGTAGAATATGTAGAGAGACCACTCACAGCTGAGTGAATATTTGTTGTTCTGTAGTGTCTGTAGAATATGTAGTGAGACCACTCACAGATGAGTGAATATGTTGTTCTGTAGTGTCTGTAGAATTTGTAGAGAGATCACTCACAGCTGAATAAATATGTTGTTGTTCTTTAATGTCTGCAGAATATGTAGAGAGATCACTAACAGCTGAGTAAATATGTTCTGTAGTATCTGTAGAATAAGTAGAGATTATTTACAGCTGAATGAATATGTTGTTCTGTAGTGTCTGTAGAATATGAAGAGAGATCACTCACATCTCACTGAATATGTTGTTCTGTAGAGTTTGCAGAATATGTAGAGAGATCACTAACAGCTGAGTAAATATGTTCTGTAGTGTCTGTAGAATAAGTAGAGATTATTCACAGCTGAATGAATATGTTGTAATGTAGTGTCAGTAGAATAAGTAGAGATTATTCACAGCTGAATGAATATGTTGTTATGTAGTGTCTGTAGAATATGTAGAGAGATCACTCACAGCTGAGTGAATATGTTGTTATGTAGTGTCTGTAGAATATGTAGAGAGATCACTCACAGATGAGTGAATATGTTGTTGTTCTTTAGTGTCTGTAGAATATGTAGAGAGACAACTCACATCTGATTTTCCTACCTTAATTCCGATTGGCTGATAGAATCCTATCAGCCAATCGGAATTCGAGGGACACCATCTTGGATGACGTCCCTTAAAGGAACCGTCATTCTTCAGTTGGACGTCGGAGGAAGAAGATTGGTCCGCGCTGGAGGTCTTCACGATGGAGCCGTTCCTCATCGGATGAAGATAGAAGATGCCACTTGGATCAAGATGGTTGCCGGTCTGGATCACCTCTTCTTCCCGGATAGGATGAAGACTTTGGAGCCTCTTCTGGACCTCTTCAGCCGCAGGATTATGGATCGCCAGCCCCCGCTTGGGTTGGATGAAGATTTTGGAGCCAGGACGGATCGGTGTGATACCCGGCGAGGTGAAGATAAGGTAGGAAGATCTTCAGGGGCTTAGTGTTAGGTTTATTTAAGGGGGGTTTGGGTTAGATTAGGGGTATGTGGGTGGTGGGTTGTAATGTTGGGGGGGGTATTGTATGTGTTTTTTTACAGGCAAAAGAGCTGAATTCTTTGGGGCATGCCCCGCAAAGGGCCCTGTTCAGGGCTGGTAAGGTAAAAGAGCTTTGAACTTTTGTAATTTAGAATAGGGTAGGGCATTTTTTTATTTTGGGGGGCATTGTTATTTTATTAGGGGGCTTAGAGTAGGTGTAATTAGTTTAAAATTGTTGTAATATTTTTCTAATGTTTGTAAATATTTTTTTATTTTTTGTAACTTAGTTCTTTTTCATTTTTTGTACTTTAGTTAGTTTATTTAAATGTATTTATTTGTAGGTATTGTATTTAATTAATTTATTGATAGTGTAGTGTTAGGTTTAATTGTAGATAATTGTAGGTATTTTATTTAATTAATTTATTGATAGTGTAGTGTTAGGTTTAATTGTAACTTAGGTTAGGATTTATTTTACAGGTAATTTTGTAATTATTTTAACTATTTTAGCTATTAAATAGTTCTTAACTATTTAATAGCTATTGTACCTGGTTAAAATAAATACAAAGTTACCTGTAAAATAAATATAAATGCTAAAATAGCTATAATATAATTATAATTTATATTGTAGCTATATTAGGGTTTATTTTACAGGTAAGTATTTAGCTTTAAATAGGAATAATTTATTTAATAAGAGTTAATTTATTTCGTTAGATTTAAATTATATTTAACTTAGGGGGGTGTTAGTGTTAGGGTTAGACTTAGCTTTAGGGTTTAATACATTTATTAGAATAGCGGTGAGCTCCAGTCGGCAGATTAGGGGTTAATGTTTGAAGTTAGGTGTTGGCGATGTTAGGGAGGGCAGATTAGGGGTTAATACTATTTATTATAGGGTTATTGAGGCGGGAGTGAGGCGGATTAGGGGTTAATAACTTTATTATAATAGCGGTGCGGTCCGCTCGGCAGATTAGGGGTTAATAACTGTAGGCAGGTGGAGGCGACGTTGTGGGGGGCAGATTAGGGGTTAATAAATATAATATAGGGGTCGGCGGTGTTAGGGGCAGCAGATTAGGGGTACATAGGGATAATGTAAGTAGCGGCGGTTTACGGAGCGGCAGATTAGGGGTTAAAAAAATATGCAGGTGTCAGCGATAGTGGGGGCGGCAGAATAGGGGTTAATAAGTGTAAGGTTAGGGGTGTTTAGACTCGGGGTACATGTTAGAGTGTTAGGTGCAGACGTAGGAAGTGTTTCCCCATAGCAAACAATGGGGCTGCGTTAGGAGCTGAACGCGGCTTTTTTGCAGGTGTTAGGTTTTTTTTCAGCTCAAACAGCCCCATTGTTTTCTATGGGGGAATCGTGCACGAGCACGTTTTTGAAGCTGGCCGCGTCCGTAAGCACCGCTGGTATCGAGAGTTGAAGTTGCGGTAAATATGCTCTACGCTCCTTTTTTGGAGCCTAACGCAGCCATTCTGTGAACTCTAAATACCAGCGGTATTTAAAAGGTGCGGCCAGAAAAAAGCCAGCGTAGCTAACGCACCCCTTTGGCCGCAAAACTCTAAATCTAGGCGTCTATTTCTTATTTGTATAGAAGTATTATTTCCTCAGACGCCAAAGGTAAAATTTCATTTTTATTTGCCAAGTGGTGTGGAGATTTTAGTGATCTAAGCTTGGACCATTTAAAAAAAAGTTTGACATTGATTACAGATTATTCCCGAGAAATTTCATTCAGAGAATCTCACATTAAACTATTGAATAGAGTGTATCTCACTCCTCGTTCTATGTCAAAATGGATGAATGCACAAGATGTAGCGCCATGGAGGCTGATCTGATACATGCTTTTTATTCATGCCCTAAAATATATCACTTTTGGTGTAAAGTAGAATGTTGGCTGAATACATTTATACCAAATAAAATTAAACTAAAAATAGAGCAGGTTATATTTCTTGTGCAGGAGACAGAGATATATAATAAACAGCTAATTAATACGGCAATCTTGGTTGCGAGGCAATTAATTCTGAGAAATTGGAAAGCGAATAAAGCACCAAGCATAGCCACATTTGTAAAGGAGATGTCACTTCAACTAGCACTTGACATTAAAGACCCTTTGATTTTTTAGAGACTAAAATGAAATTGTTGATGATAAAATGGGAGAAGTTTTTACTATCCCATTATGTGATATACAAAGACAAATGATAGCCCCACTGCAGGATTCGCAAGTATTCCAACAGCTAACCTTGTTAAACAAGTACCAACATTTGGCAAGATGAGTGATTTTAAAGAGCAACTTGGATAATTGTGGAGGGGCGGGGTGGAAGGGAGGAGGTGGATACTATGGCCTCTAGTTATGAAGCTCCGTATTTTGCTGCATTTGCCGGCCCAATACGCTCTCCTAAGCTCGCCTTACATCGCCGCCGCATACCTGAATACGTTCGCCAAAGTTATCAAGAAAGCTGTCAAGAAGCCGCGCACCAAGTACGGAGCGATGAGCAGCGGACTGTTGTTAACTGACAGTCATCGACGCTTATCGGCTTCTTCGCAGCTTTCTTGCTAGCCTGTCACTAAGCACCCACACTATACTATACTGTTTTACCCCCTAAACCGCCGCTCCCGGAGCCCCCTGCAACTGAATAAAGTTATTAACCCCTAAACCGCCGCTCCCGGACCCCGCCGCAACTCTAAAAAAATATTAACCCCTAAACCGCCGCTCCCGGACCCCACTGCAACTATAATAAATATATGAACCCCTAAACCGCTGCTCCCGGACCCCGCCGCCACCTACATTATACCTATTAACCCCTAATCTGCCGCCCCTATACCGCCGCCACCTACATAAAGTTATTAACCCCTATCCTGCCGATCCCGGACCCCGCCGCAAATAAATTAATTGTTTAACCCCTAAACCGCCGCACCCGAAGCCCGCCGCCTCCTACATTACATTTATTAACCCCTATCCTGCCCCCCCACACCACCGCCACCTACATTACATTGATTAACCCCTAATCTACCCCCCTACACCGCTGCCCCTATATTAAATGAATTAACCCTAAACCTAAGTCTAACCCTAACCCTAACACCCCCCTAACTTAAATATTATTTCAATTAATCTAAATAAATATTCCTATCATTAAATAAATTAATCCTATTTAAAACTAAATACTTACCTATAAAATAAACCCTAAGATAGCTACAATATAATTAATAATTGCATTATAGCTATTTTAGTTTTTTTATTTTATTTTACAGGCAACTTTGTATTTATTTTAACCAGGTACAATAGCTATTAAATAGTTAATAACTGTTTAATAGCTACCTAGTTAAAATAATTACAAAATTACCTGTAAAATAAATCCTAACCTAAGTTACAAATACACCTAACACTACACTATCAATAAATTAATTAAATAAATTAACTACAATTTCAATGAAGATAGAAAATGCTGCTTGGATGAAGATTTCTGCCAGATGGAGGACCTCTTCTGCCCCAATCGGATGAAGACTTCTGCCCGGCTGGAGGACCTCTCGTGCCTGCATCGGATGAAGAGTTTGGCCCGGTTGGGTGAAAATGGCTCAAGGTAGGGTGATCTTCAATGGGGTAGTGTTAGGTTTTTTTAAGGGGGGATCGGGTGGGTTATAGAGTAGGGGTGTGTGGGTGGTGGGTTGTAATGTTGGGGGGGTTGTATTTTTTTTTTACAGGTAAAAGAGCTGATTACTTTGGGGCAATGCCCCACAAAAAGCCCTTTTAAGGGCTGGTAAAAGAGCTGGTTACTTTTGTAATTTAGAATAGGGTAGGAAATTTTATTATTTTATTAGGGGGCTTAGATTAGGTGTAATTAGATTAAACTTCTTGTAATATTTTTTTATTTTTTGTAATTTAGTGTTTGTTTTTTTTGTAATATAGTTTAGTTTATTTAATTGTATTTTATTTTAGATCATTGTAGTTAATTTATTTAATTAATTTAACGATATTGTAGTGTTAGGTGTATTTGTAACTTAGGTAAGGTTTTATTTTACAGGTAATTTTGTAGTTATTTTAACTAGGTAGTTATTAAATAGTTATGAACTATTTAATAGCTATTGTACCTAGTTAAAATAAATACAAAGTTGCATGTAAAATAAATATAAATCCTAAAATAGCTACACTGTAATTATTAGTTATATTGTAGCTATATTAGGGTTTATTTTACAGGTAAGTATTTAGTTTTAAATAGGAATAATTTAGTTAATAATTGTAATATGTATTTAGATTTATGTAAATAATATTTAAGTTAGGGGGGTCTTAGTGTTAGTGTTGGACTTAGGTTTAGGGGTTAATAAGTTTAATATAGGTGGCGGCGGGGTCCGGGAGCGGCGGTTTAGGGGTTAAACATTTAATTTAGTTGCGGCGGGGTCCGGGATCTGCAGGATAGGGGTTAATAACTTTAATATAGGTGGCGGCGGTATAGGGGCGGCAGATTAGGGGTTAATATATTTATTATAGTTGCGGCGGGGTACAGGAGCGGCGGTTTACGGGGTAATAACTTTATTTAGGTGCGGGGGACTCCGGGAGCGGCGGTTTAGGGGATAATAACTTTATTTAGGTGGTGGCGGGGTCCGGGAGCAGCGGTTTAGGGGGTAATAACTTTATTTAGGTGGCGGCGGTGTAGGGGGAGCAGATTAGGGGTGTTTAGAGTTGGGGTACATGTTAGGGTGTTAGGTGCAGACATCTCCCATAGAAATCAATGGGATATCGGGCAGCAGCGAACATGAGCTTTCGCTGCTGTCAGACTCCCATTGATTCCTATGGGATCCGCCGCATCCAGGGCGGCAGATTGAAAACCAGGTACGCTGGGCTGGAATAGTGCCGAGTGTACCTGCTAGTTATTTGATAACTACCAAAAGTAGTCAGATTGTGCTGAACTTGCGTTCGGAACATCTGTAGTGACGTAAGAATCGATCTGTGTCGGACTGAGTCCGGCGGATCGAAGCTTACGTCACTATATTCTACTTTTGCCAGTCTCTAGCCTTTGATAACTAAGGCGAATCAGCCTCGCCACAAATACGCTGCGGAATTCCAGCGTATTTGCGGTTGATGGCTTGATAACTAGAGGCCAATATATATATATATATATAGATATGTATGGCTTTTTTTTTTTTTCTTGTTAGATAGGTTTTTAAAATAAAAGGAAAAAGACCAAAAGTAAAAGGTTTGAACTGAGGGAGGTTTTTGGTATACTAAAATACTGCCTTTAAGGAAGTTAAAAGGTAATTGCTATCTGTTTTCTACATAAAAGTGTCTCTCTATTTTGCATAGTTTTAGTAATACACCAGTATATCCGGTGAGGTAGATTGTAAGCTTAAAGGGACACTGAACCTAATTTTTTTTTGTGTGATTCAGATAGAGTATGCAATTTTAAGCAACTTTCTAATTTACTCCTATTATGAATTTTTATTCGTTCTCTGCTATCTTTATATGAAAAAGAAGGCATCTAAGCTTTTTTTCTTGGTTCAGAACTCTGGACAGCACTTTTTGATTGGTGGATGAATTTATCCACCAATCAGCAAGGACAACCTAGGTTGTTCACCAAAAATGGGCCGGCATCTAAACTTACATTCTTGCATAATATTTCAAATAAAGATACCAAGAGAATGAAGAACATTTGATAATAGGAGTAAATTAGAAAGTTGCTTAAAATCCCATGCTCTATCTGAATGACAAAAGAAAAAAATTGGGTTCAGTGTCCCTTTAAAGGACAGATTGGTTGTCTGTATTTTTACTTTTTGTTGGGTTTCCCTTTTCTTTTTTTATCTGAGTATAAACCCTTTGAGGTGAAAGTTAACCCTAATGTTATGCTGCCCTTATTTTTTTTTTTTTGTATCATCCTCTCTTTTTCTTAATACAGTAAACACCCTGCGAGGTGAAATGTAAGCCTAATTGAAAGGCATGTATTTTTACTTGTGGATTATAAATAAAAGTGGGAAAAAAAAAGAATATGTAGAGAGATCACTCAGATGAGTGAATATGTTGTTGTTATGTAATGTCTATAGAATATGTAGAGAAACCACTCACAGATGAGTAAATATGTAATGTCTGTAGAATATGTAGAGAGATCACTAACAGCTGAGTGAATATGTTGTTCTGTAGTGTCACTAGAATATATAGAGAGATCACTTAGATGAGTGAATATGTTGTTGTTATGTAGTGTCTATAGAATATGTAGAGAAACCACTCACAGCTGAGTGAATATGTTGTTCTGTAGTGTCACTAGAATATGTAGAGAGATCACTCAAATGAGTGAATATGTTGTTGTTATGTAGTGTCTATAGAATATGTAGAGAAACCACTCACAGCTGAGTGAATATGTTGTTCTTATGTAGTGTCTGTAGAATAGGTAGAGAGATCACTCACAGCTCAGTGAATATGTTGTTCTGTAGTGTCAGTAGAATATGTAGAGAGATCACTCACAGCTCAGTGAATATGTTGTTCTGTAGTGTCAGTAGAATAGGTAGAGAGATCACTCACAGCTCAGTGAATATGTTGTTCTGTGGTGTCTGTAGAATATGTAGAGAGATCACTAACAGCTGAGTGAATATGTTGTTCTGTAGTGTCAGTAGAATATGTAGAGAGACCACTAACAGCTGAGTGAATATGTTGTTCTGTAGTGTCACTAGAATATGTAGAGAGATCACTCAGATGAGTGAATATGTTGTTGTTATGTAGTGTCTATAGAATATGTAGAGAAACCACTCACAGCTGAGTGAATATGTTGTTCTTATGTAGTGTCTGTAGAATAGGTAGAGAGATCACTCACAGCTCAGTGAATATGTTGTTCTGTAGTGTCAGTAGAATATGTAGAGAGATCACTCACAGCTCAGTGAATATGTTGTTCTGTAGTGTCAGTAGAATAGGTAGAGAGATCACTCACAGCTCAGTGAATATGTTGTTCTGTAGTGTCTGTAGAATATGTAGAGAGATCACTAACAGCTGAGTGAATATGTTGTTCTGTAGTGTCACTAGAATATGTAGAGAGATCACTCAGATGAGTGAATGTGTTGTTGTTATGTAGTGTCTATAGAATATGTAGAGAAACCACTCACAGCTGAGTGAATATGTTGTTCTTATGTAGTGTCTGTAGAATAGGTAGAGAGATCACTCACAGCTCAGTGAATATGTTGTTCTGTAGTGTCAGTAGAATATGTAGAGAGATCACTCACAGCTCAGTGAATATGTTGTTCTGTAGTGTCAGTAGAATAGGTAGAGAGATCACTCACAGCTCAGTGAATATGTTGTTCTGTAGTGTCTGTAGAATATGTAGAGAGATCACTAACAGCTGAGTGAATATGTTGTTCTGTAGTGTCTATAGAATATGTAGAGAAACCACTCACAGCTGAGTGAATATGTTGTTCTGTAGTGTCACTAGAATATGTAGAGAGATCACTCAGATGAGTGAATATGTTGTTGTTATGTAGTGTCTATAGAATATGTAGAGAAACCACTCACAGCTGAGTGAATATGTTGTTCTTATGTAGTGTCTGTAGAATAGGTAGAGAGATCACTCACAGCTCAGTGAATATGTTGTTCTGTAGTGTCAGTAGAATATGTAGAGAGATCACTCACAGCTCAGTGAATATGTTGTTCTGTAGTGTCAGTAGAATAGGTAGAGAGATCACTCACAGCTCAGTGAATATGTTGTTCTGTAGTGTCAGTAGAATATGTAAAGAGATCACTCAGATGAGTGAATATGTTGTTGTTAGTGTAGTGTCTATAGAATATGTAGAGAAACCACTCACAGATGAGTAAATATGTAGTGTCTGTAGAATATGTAGAGAGATCACTAACAACTGAGTGAATATGTTGTTCTGTAGAGTATGTAGAATATGTAGAGAGACCACTCACAGCTGAGTGAATATGTTGTTATGTAGTGTCTGTAGAATATAAAGAAAGACCACTCAAATCTCAGTGAATATGTTGTTCTGTAGTGTCTGTAGAATATGTAGAGAGACCACTCACAGCTGAGTGAATATGTTGTTCTTATGTAGTGTCTGTAGAATAGGTAGAGAGATCACTCACAGCTCAGTGAATATGTTGTTCTGTAGTATCAGTAGAATATGTAGAGAGATCACTCACAGCTCAGTGAATATGTTGTTCTGTAGTGTCAGTAGAATAGGTAGAGAGATCACTCACAGCTCAGTGAATATGTTGTTCTGTAGTGTCTGTAGAATATGTAGAGAGATCACTAACAGCTGAGTGAATATGTTGTTCTGTAGTGTCACTAGAATATGTAGAGAGATCACTCAGATGAGTGAATTTGTTGTTGTTATGTAGTGTCTATAGAATATGTAGAGAAACCACTCACAGCTGAGTGAATATGTTGTTCTGTAGTGTCACTAGAATATGTAGAGAGATCACTCAGATGAGTGAATATGTTGTTGTTATGTAGTGTCTATAGAATATGTAGAGAAACCACTCACAGCTGAGTGAATATGTTGTTCTTATGTAGTGTCTGTAGAATAGGTAGAGAGATCACTCACAGCTCAGTGAATATGTTGTTCTGTAGTGTCAGTAGAATATGTAGAGAGATCACTCACAGCTCAGTGAATATGTTGTTCTGTAGTGTCAGTAGAATAGGTAGAGAGATCACTCACAGCTCAGTGAATATGTTGTTCTGTAGTGTCAGTAGAATATGTAAAGAGATCACTCAGATGAGTGAATATGTTGTTGTTAGTGTAGTGTCTATAGAATATGTAGAGCAACCACTCACAGATGAGTAAGTATGTAGTGTCTGTAGAATATGTAGAGAGATCACTAACAGCTGAGTGAATATGTTGTTCTGTAGAGTATGTAGAATATGTAGAGAGACCACTAACAGCTGAGTGAATATGTTGTTATGTAGTGTCTGTAGAATATAAAGAAAGACCACTCAAATCTCAGTGAATATGTTGTTCTGTAGTGTCTGTAGAATATGTAGAGAGACCACTCACAGATGAGTGAATATGTTGTTCTGTAATCTCTGTAGAATATGTAGAGAGACCACTCACAGCTGAGTGAATATGTTGTTATGTAGTGTCTGTATAATATGTAGAGAGATCACCCACAGATGAGTGAATATGTTGATGTTCTGTAGTGTCTGTAGAATATGTAGTGAGACAACTCACATCTGAGTTAATATGTTGTTGTTCAGTAATGTCTGTAGAATATGTAGAGAGACAACTCACATCTGAGTGAATATGTTGTTGTTCTGTAATGTCTGTAGAATATGTAGAGAGACCACTCACAGCTGAGTTAATATTTGTTGTTCTGTAGTGTCTGTAGATTAAGTAGACAGATAACTCACAGCTTAGTCAATATGTTGTTGGTCTGTAGAATATGTAGAGACCACTCACAGATGAGTGAATATGTTGTTGTTATGTAGTGTCTGTAGAATAAGTATAAAGAGATCACTCACAGCTGAATAAATATGTTGTTGTTCTTTAATGTCTCCAGAATATGTAGAGAGATCACTAACAGCTGAGTAAATATGTTCTGTAGTGCCTGTAGAATAAGTAGATATTATTCACAGCTGAATTAATATGTTGTTCTGTAGTGTCTGTAGAATAAGTAGAGAGATCACTCACAGCTGAGTGAATATGTTGTTATGTAGTGTCTGTAGAATAAGTAGACAGATAACTCACAGCTTAGTCAATATGTTGTTGGTCTGTAGAATATGTAGAGACCACTCACAGCTGAGTGAATATGTTGTTCTGTAGAGTTTGTAGAATATGTAGAGAGACCACTCACAACTGAGTAAATATGTTGTTGTTTTGTAGTGATTGTAGAATATGTAGAGATCCCTCACAGCTGAGTGAATATGTTGTTCTGTAGTGTCTGTAGAATATGTAGAGATCACTCACAGCTGAGTGAATATGTTGTTATGTAGTGTCTGTAGAATATGTAGAGAGATCAATCACAGCTAAGTGAATATGTTATTGTTCTGTAGTTTATGTAGAGACCACTCACAGATGAGTGAATATGTTGTTGTTCTGTAGTGTCTGTAGAATATATAGAGAGATCACTCACAGATGAGTGAATATGTTGTTCTGTAGTGTCTGTAGACTATATAGAGAGATCACTCACAACTGAGTGAATATGTTGTTCTTTAGTGTCTATAGAATATGTAGAGAAACCACTCACAGATGAGTAAATATGTTGTTCTGTAGAATATGTAGAGACCACTCACAGCTGAGTGAATATGTTGTTCTCTAGAATTTGTAGAATATGTAGAGAGACCACTCACAGCTGAGTGAATATGTTGTTGTTATGGAATGTCTGTAGAATATAAAGAGAGACCACTCAAAGCTCAGTAAATATGTTGTTCTGTAGTGTCTGTAGAATATGTAGAGAGACCACTCACATCTGAGTGAATATGTTGTTGTTCTGTAATTTCTGTAGAATATGTAGAGAGACCACTCACAGCTGAGTGAATATGTTGTTATGTATTGTTTGAAGAATAAGCAGACAGATAACTCACAGCTTAGTAAATATGTTGTTGGTCTGTAGAATATGTAGAGACCACTCACAGCTGAGTGAATATGTTGTTCTGTAGAGTTTGTAGAATATGTAGAGAGACCACTCACAACTGAATAAATATGTTGTTGTTTTGTAGTGATTGTAGAATATGTAGAGATCACTCACAGCTGAGTGAATATGTTGTTCTGTAGTGTCTGTAGAATATGTAGAGAGACCACTCACAGCTGAGTGAATATGTTGTTATGTAGTGTCTGTAGAATATGTAGAGAGAGCAATCACAGCTAAGTGAATATGTTATTGTTCTGTAGTTTATGTATAGACCACTCACAGATGAGTGAATATGTTGTTGTTCTGTAGTGTCTGTAGAATATATAGAGAGATCACTCACAGATGATTGAATATGTTGTTGTTATGTAGTGTCTGTAGACTATATAGAGAGATCACTCACAACTGAGTAAATATGTTGTTCTTTAGTGTCTATAGAATATGTAGAGAAACCACTCACAGATGAGTAAATATGTTGTTCTGTAGTGTCTATAGAATATGTAGAGAGAGCACTCACAGCTGAGTGAATATGTTGTTGTTATGTAGTGTCTGTAGAATATAAGGAGAGACCACTCCAAGCTCAGTGAATATGTTGTTCTGTAGAATATGTAGAGAGACCACTCACAGATGAGTGAATATGTTGTTGTTATGTAGTGTCTGTAGACTATATAGAGAGATCACTCACAACTGAGTAAATATGTTGTTCTTTAGTGTCTATAGAATATGTAGAGAAACCACTCACAGATGAGTAAATATGTTGTTCTGTAGTGTCTATAGAATATGTAGAGAGAGCACTCACAGCTGAGTGAATATGTTGTTGTTATGTAGTGTCTGTAGAATATAAGGAGAGACCACTCCAAGCTCAGTGAATATGTTGTTCTGTAGAATATGTAGAGAGACCACTCACAGATGAGTGAATATGTTGTTGTTCTGTAATCTCTGTAGAGTATGTAGAGAGACCACTCACAGCTGAGTGAATATGTTGCTATGTAGTGTCTATATAATATGTAGAGAGATCACCCACAGATGAGTGAATATGTTGTTGTTCTGTAGTGTCTGTAGAATATGTAGAGAGACAACGCACATATGAGTTAATATGTTGTTGTTCTGTAATGTCTGTAGAATATGTAGAGAGACCACTGACAGCTGAGTGAATATGTTGTTGTTATGGAATGTCTGTAGAATATAAAGAGAGACCACTCAAAGCTCAGTAAATATGTTGTTCTGTAGTGTCTGTAGAATATGTAGAGATACCACTCACAGATGAGTGAATATGTTGTTGTTCTGTAGTGTCTGTAGAATATATAGAGATACCACTCACAGATGAGTGAATATGTTGTTGTTCTGTAATTTTTGTAGAATATGTAGAGACCACTCACATCTGAGTGAATATGTTGTTGTTCTGTAATTTCTGTAGAATATGTAGAGAGACCACTCACAGCTGAGTGAATATGTTAATTAATTAACTAATGAGCGCAGGGTGAGAAACACCAAACTCCTGAGAATACCTATGTGTTCCCAAAAATAGGTAATATGAAAATCAGAAAAGGAGAGTATATCAGGAGCGCTATAGCTAAAGGTGCTAGGAGGTAAGACTATATAAATGAAATTGGCATAGACATTAGCAGGCCCATTTATCAAAGGGCTTGCGGACCTGATCCGACACTGCGGATCAGGTCCGCAAGACCTCGCTAAATGCGGAGAGCAATACGCTCTCCGCATTTAACATTGCACCAGCAGCTCACAAGAGCTGCTGGTGCAACGCCGCCCCCTGCTGACTCGCGGCCAATCGGCCGCCAGCAGGGAGCTGTCAATCAACCCGATCGTATTCGATCGGGTTGATGTCCAGCGATTCCTGTCCGCCTGTTCAGAGCAGGCGGACAGGGTTATGGAGCAGCGGTCTTTAGACCGCTGCTTCATAAGTTGTGTTTCTGGCGAGTCTGAAGACTCGCCAGAAACACGGCCCTTCAAGCTCCATACGGAGCTTGATAAATGGGCCTGTTAGCGTATCTTAAAAAATAGCATCAATTTAATGCACAGCAAATAATACACAATAGTAAATAAAAACGGACGTCTCCGTGATTAAAAGTCCTTAAGTTGCCGCCATATGATAATTGTAATAGCAGAGAAAGTTCGTAGTACAATAAATGACAGTCTGGTGTACACTTACAGTATCCTTAATGTATGTTGGTTTGCTAGCAAACAGGGGCTTACCCCAAACTTTCCACTCGATATCCTCCGTGAGTTGGTTATAGCCGTTAGCGTGGTGACACCGCTAATGTAGGCGCTGTCTCAGATCGGCTCTTCTGATTGGTCCAAACTCGGACCTGGTCAGCAGCAGACAGGGGCTTGCCACAAACTTTCCCCTCGGTGTCCTCCGTAAGTTGGTTAAGAGCCTTTAGCGTGATGACAACGCTAATGTGGGCGCTGCCACAGATTGGCTTTTCTTATTGGTCCAAACTCGGACCCGGTTAGCAGCGGTAGTGGTGACTATTAAAGTGTAGCAATTGTCCGATGAATAATACCTGCTCTTAGTGCTAGCAAGCACGCAGGTACAGAATTAAAGATGAAAACAAGCTTGGTTATCCGATGAAAAGTTCAGAGAGTAGTTGCAAGTCTTTCAAATCACTAGTTATTATAGCGATATTGCACAATCCTCAATGAACACTGTGGTAGCTTCAGCTTCAAATAGTAATCTCAATAGTAGTTGCAGCACATCGACACGTTTCCCCCTCTACTGGGCTTTCTCAAGATGTTCATCCAAATAATATCCAGTAAGTGTGAATGCATCTGTATAAGGCTACTAACAGTGGAAGACTCTATTTAAACACAATGCTCAAATTGCAATTCTCCTGTATGGGCTTTAAATTTTGTTAAAACCACAATAATGGATGATCAGTATTTAAACTACAAGAGAGGTGAATACCATATACATACTGCATGACAAACAATGAATGCACAGAAAAAAATAAAATAAAATAAACTGAAATAAAACAAACAAGAGAAAAAATAAATAAATAGACCATCTAGACCAGAGCATGCATATTCAGTTAGCAATTCCTCTATATAAGCCCTCTATGACAGCATATATGGACATATGATATCTCTTTTTTTTTGTTTAAACAAGTATTATATATATGTGGTAACTATTTAACCGGCCACTTTTGGACCAACTGATATATTAAAAGCGTGGTGAATGATAGTTACCTGAGAACCTTTATTTAGGGGGAGAGGGAATCAGCGGGCAAGAGCCGCTCAGAATTGGGAGTATAAGGGGAAGGGAGAGACAAGTGAGATGATACGGTTGCTTAACCTTAAGGACACTATTAATAAAATCTTGAGCTAATATTCGGACTGGTATGTAATGGGTCTCTGCACTAGTGGCGCTGTCTTGTATCTTTCACAGCCCTATGGGTCACACGATGTGCTAAACCGCTACCTATACACCCAGAGAAAAAATTCCTATCAAAATATCAGAGAGAGCCAGTCTTCCCATCTCTGCCTTCATCACTTACTACACTGCCTCGGCCGCCGGCAGTGTTAATATTAAAGTCACTGAAAGGGGTAGGAAGGGCTGCAATACAAGGATGGGTTCATCTATAGAGAAAGGTTTGATGGGTGTAGAGGTATCTGAGGGTGTAGATAGAGGACTATAGGGAAGTTGGCAATAGATGGAACTCCATTCTGGTAAAACTCATAAGCCTCTGAGCCATACATAGTGTGCCTCTGTCATGTAGGTTAAAAGTCATGTAGTGAATGAACTTCCTGCAAGACTAATTCCACAAAAAAAAAAGAATAATGTGTCCTCTTCAGGGCTATCAGCAAATGATTAGAGTCTACCCCATGGGAGCACTATAGCAGTATGATAAGAAAGGTGGTTGGGGGGGTGACGGGGAACCTAATAAATTTGGTTTATAAGAGATGCTTAACCAGTGTTGAGGGGATACCTTATGGTGGGTGAGGATAATAAGAAAGGAAGATAACCCTCTACATATCCCTATAGGTTCAACAGTCACCCTGAGCTCCTCAATCTAAAGATATAAGTGCGTCTCAAGAAACTTACTATAGCTATAAGACCTGCTAGGACTCTGTGAAATATGTGAGCAAAACAAACATAAGGTGATCATTTAACTTAAGTATTAAAGCGATGGTATAAACTAACACAACAGTAGTATATATTGGTATAATAAGTGAAAATCCGATGTTGAGAGACAAAGATTAGCCCACTCCAAACCTGACAAAAGTCAACACATCTTTGGGGGAAGCGCCTATAAGTCCCATGTGTGTCCATGTTTCAGGGAGCTGAGGCAGGTAGAGGCGAGAAACTGCTCTAGAATCGTATATAACCAGGTTAAGTATCTCCTCCGTCTCAGTTTGGGAGTGTGACGTTGCCTTCTCTCGCCCTTTGTGGCGGGTTAGCAAAGTAAAGATCTCATGGCAATGTTGATGTTCCCTTGAGAGAAAAAGTAAAGACTTCTCTTTCAAAGGGCTCCAGCGACGGTCAGAAAAGAAGACATCTGCATTAGGACTTGCGTATATAAGGTCTGTTCCCAATGGGGAGTCCTGATACCCACTTGTATCCCAGCCTCCGCTGGTCTGCTGAGTGATAGTAGAGGATTCCTCATGTTGCGTCTCACAGTTGTGGGGAGGGTGAGAGATCTGCGGGAGTTGTACAGCCAGCTCTAGGAGAGCTAGTAAACTCTGCTTGAGATCGGTAAAGTAGCTATCTAAATGTAGCAGGATAATAGAGTCCTCTCCATCCAGTGACCCCATGTTGCTGCGATTTTTGTGCGACCCAATAGGCTGTTCCCTGAGTGCAGAGAGAGAGAAAAAAAAAACGGATAGTCCGAATAGCTTCCTGAGTGTCTAATTAGGTAGATAGTGGGGGTTCCGTGGCCCTGATCTAGAGATAAATCTGTAAAATGCAGCTGGTCCAGAGCGTTCTGAGGTGTGGCTATAAGGTATTATTAGTTGCTCAAAATCGTTGATCTGGAAGTCACGCTAGGCTGAGAAAAATAAAGAGCTGGTACCTCGTGTGATTAGGGCCTCTTCATGCAGGAGCATGGCATCTTAGCTCCTGCTCTGCTAAGAGCTTGAAAATGAAAAGTTCCGAAAGCCCAGGCCTTTGCGTGTATGATCATAAACAGATAATGAAGGCTTATTTGGCTGGATTTCTCAAATTTTAGCACATATTATTTTTTGTGAGCAAGAGCTGCAGAAAAACACGTCTCATCCTTGTAGTAGCTAACTCCGCCCCCTCGATGCTATTTTTTAAGATACGCTAAATGTCTATGCCAATTTCATTTATATAGTCTTACCTCCTAGCACCTTTAGCTATAGCGCTCCTCATATACTCTCCTTTTCTGAGTGAATATGTTGTTATGTAGTGTCTGAAGAATAAGCAGACAGATAACTCACAGCTTAGTCAATATGTTGTTGGTCTGTAGAATATGTAGAGACCACTCACAGCTGAGTGAATATGTTGTTCTGTAGAGTTTGTAGAATATGTAGAGAGACCACTCACAACTGAGTAAATATGTTGTTGTTTTGTAGTGATTGTAGAATATGTAGAGATCACTCACAGCTGAGTGAATATGTTGTTCTGTAGTGTCTGTAGAATATGTAGAGAGACCACTCACAGCTGAGTGAATATGTTGTTATGTAGTGTCTGTAGAATAAGTAGACAGATAACTCACAGCTTAGTCAATATGTTGTTGGTCTGTAGAATATGTAGAGACCACTCATAGATGAGTGAATATGTTGTTATGTAGTGTCTGTAGAATACGTAAAGAGATCACTAACAGCTGAGTGAATATGTTGTTTTGTAGTGTCTGTAGAATTTGTAGAGAGATCACTCACATCTGAATAAATATGTTGTTGTTCTTTAATGTCTGCAGAATATGTAGAGAGATCACTAACAGCTGAGTAAATATGTAGTGTCTGTAGAATAAATAGAGATTATTCACAGCTGAATGAATATGTTGTTATGTAGTGTCTGTAGAATATGAATAGAGACCACTCAAAGCTCAGTGAATATGTTGTTCTGTAGTGTCTGTAGAATATGTAGTGAGACCACTCACAGATGAGTGAATATGTTGTTGTTCTGTAATATCTGTAGAACATGTAGAGAGAACACTCACAGCTGAGTGAATATGTTATGTAGTGTCTGTATAATATGTAGAGAGATCACCCACAGATGAGTGAATATGTTGTTGTTCTGTAGTGTCTGTAGAATATGTAGAGAGACAACTCACATGTAAGTGAATATGTTGTTGTTCTGTAATGTCTGTAGAATATGTAGAGAGACAACTCACATCTGAGTGAATATCTTGTTGTTCTGTAATCTTTGTAGAATATGTAGAGAGACCACTCACAGCTGAGTGAATATGTTGTTATGTATTGTCTGTATAATATGTAGAGAGATCACCCACAGATGAGTGAATATGTTGTTGTTCTGTTGTGTCTGTAGCATATGTAGAGAGATCACTCACAGCTGAGTGAATATGTTGTTGTTCTGTAGTGTCTGTAAAATATGTATAGAGACAACTCACATCTGAGTGAATATGTTGTTGTTATGTAGTGTCTGTAGAATAAGTAAAGAGATCACTCACATCTCAGTGAATATGTTGTTCTGTAGAGTTTGTAGAATATGTAGAGAGATCACTAACAGCTGAGTGAATATGTTGTTCTGTAGTGTCTGTAGAATTTGTAGAGAGATCACTCACAGCTGAATAAATATGTTGTTGTTCTTTAATGTCTGCAGAATATGTAGATAGATCACTAACAGCTGAGTAACTATGTTCTGTAGTGTCTGTAGAATAAGTAGATATTATTTACAGCTGAATGAATATGTTGTTATGTAGTGTCTGTAGAATATGAAGAGAGATCACTCACATCTCAGTGAATATGTTGTTGTGTAGAGTTTGTACAATATGTAGAGAGATCACTAACAGCTGAGTGAATATGTTGTTCTGTAATCTCTGTAGAATATGAAGAGAGACCACTCACAGCTGAGGGAATATGTTGTTATGTAGTGTCTGTATAATATGTAGAGAGATCACCCACAGATGAGTGAATATGTTGTTGTTCTGTAGTGTCTGTAGAATAAGTAGATATTATTCACAGCTGAATGAATATGTTGTTATGTAGTGTCTGTAGAATATGAAGAGAGATCACTTACATCTCAGTGAATATGTTGTTCTGTAGTGTCTCTAGAATATGTAGAGAGATCACTCAAATCTGAGTGAATATGTTGTTGTTCTGTAGTGTCTGTAGAACATGTAGAGAGATCACTCACAGCTGAGTGAATATGTTGTTCTGTAGTGTCTGAAGAACATCTAGAGAGATCACTCACAGCTGAGGGAATATGTTGTTGTTTTGTAGTGTTTGAAGAATATGTAGAGATCACTCACAGCTGAGTGAATATGTTGTTCTGTAGTGTCTGTAGAATATGTAGAGAGACCACTCACAGCTGAGTGAATATGTTGTTCTGTAGTGTCTGTAGAATATGTAGAGAGACCACTCACAGCTGAGTGAATATGTTGTTCTGTAGTGTCTGTAGAATATGTAGAGAGATCAATCACAGCTGAGTGAATATGTTGTTGTTCTGTAGTTTATGTAGAGACCACTCACAGATGAGTGAATATGTTGTTGTTCTGTAGTGTCTGTAGAATATGTGGAGATCACTCACAGGTGAGTGAATATGTTGTTCTGTACTGTCTGTAGAATATGTAGAGACCACTCACATCAGAGTGAATATTTTGTTGTTATGTAGTGTCTGTAGAATATGTAGAGAGACCACTCACAGCTGAGTGAATATGTTGTTCTTATGTAGTGTCTGTAGAATATGTAGAGAGACCACTCACAGCTTAGTGAATATGTCGTTCTCATGTAGTGTCAGTAGAATATGTAGAGAGATCGGGGACTTCCAGTGGGCGGAGCTAGCGACTGGCAGCAGGGAGTGAAAGCTCCGTGATCCTGGGGCTACAAACTCCTTTCTTTTCGCAGCCAGTCGCCCTCCCACACATCAGCCTTGTGGGGTAAGAGTAAATCCCTACCGGCGGCATTCAGTGGAGGGTAGTGAAATCGCCCTCGCCCCCGGGAAAGCATAATTGCGCAACGCTGCACGAAGAAACAGAAAATGCCGGGCGCCATATTGGACTGAGCCCACATACATCAGGCCACGCACCGGAGCTTACTAGCGGGCCGGGAGCACACAAACCCAAGTCCCCCCCTAATATCGGAGGTGCATTGAAGACTAAGCAACGTCCGCAGCCGAGGAAACAACACAGAACCCCACAAGACTGCACTGCTCCGGAGCGAACTTCTGCCACACGCACCTTACTACTTTACAAACAGAAGAACTCTTACTGCTCACAGATTGATACCTTGGAGAGGTTCTGACAAGTGGAAAAGGGCCCTGCAGCATAGAGTCGTATTCCCAAGGGAAGCTAAGGGACGGTGAAACACTCAAGGTACTGAGATACAGGCTCACACTGCGGGGAAGGCCCCAACTGACACCATAGGCTGGGTAAAAATATCATAATCCCACAGACTGCTTGACTTTTTATTTAATCATAACAAACTTGCCCATGCCACTTAAGCCTTAAATTTTGAGTACCACAATACTTGAATCATTTGTGCATCATAAAAATTGCAACATAACCTCTCCAGGCCCTGCTGAGGTGACTACATTAAGCTTTAAGAAGCTGTGAATTTGCTGCGTGATTTGAACTGGGTCCTGATTACCACAGGCCCATTTATCAAAGGGCTTGCGGACCTGATCCGACACTGCGGATCAGGTCCGCAAGACCTCGCTAAATGCGGAGAGCAATACGCTCTCCGCATTTAACATTGCACCAGCAGCTCACAGGGAGCTGTCAATCAACCCGATCGTATTCGATCGGGTTGATGTCTGGCGATTCCTGTCCGCCTGTTCAGAGCAGGCGGACAGGGTTATGGAGCAGCGGTCTTTAGACCGCTGCTTCATAAGTTGTGTTTCTGGCGAGTCTGAAGACTCGCCAGAAACACGGCCCTTCAAGCTCCATACGGAGCTTGATAAATGGGCCTGCAAGTATCTTCCACATTCCTCCTGTGTTCCCTCAATTTTCTAATCAACAGTGACACCTAGTGGCATGATTACTTTACACCCTATTTCTATCTGAACTATGCTGCTGCATTGCCAGAGTTACCTACATCTCACATGAAGGTTGATAAGTACTTCAAACCCCTTACCAGCACACTAGAGGGCAAGATGACATCTAAATCAAAGCAAACTGACAGGAGGCAACGACATGCCACAGAAACACAGATTGAAAACCCCCCTTCGCCAAGTTCCGCTCATCTGGCAATTAATGATTCAGCAAATCTCCTGCAGGAGTTGAAATCTTTCTTTCTGCCTAAAATGGAATCTCTGCAGGCAGGTATGGACACTCTAACTAGTGAAGTGCGCCAATTTTCAACGAGAATGAATCAGGCGGAACAGAGGATTTCAGACATGGAAGATCGCCAGAATAATACCTCCACCTTTCTCAGACAACTGCTACGCCAGAATCAGGCGCTTCAGGACAAGGTTGACGACCTTCAGAATCGCAGTAGGCGAAACAACCTACGTATAATAGGGATCCCAGAAAGCATTAAAAACAAAGACTTATTGGAGTTCACAGCCCTCACATTCCCTAAGATCTTAGGCATAGATCCAGACCGTCTCCCACTAGATGTGGAAAGAGCCCACCGCATTGGTCAAGACACAGGTCTTTCTACCACCACAGCTGCTAGACCACGTCAGGTTATATTTAAATGCCTGAACTACCAAGAAAAACTGGCACTGTTGAGGGCTTACAGATCTCATGATGGGGAAATCCTCTTCGAGGGAAAAAAACTTCTGTTATTCCAGGATTTCTCAGCAGAGATTACTAAACTTCGTAAAGAGTTTACCCCCTACTGTTCACAGCTATATGAAGAGGGCAGACAGGTGGCGCTCCTATATCCGGCCAAACTCAGATTGCAGACCCCAAGAGGTGCTAGATTCTTTCGCTCTCCTAAGGAACTGAAAGCCTTCTTAGACGCTGAAAAAACTGCAACCTGACCAAAAGAAGGGATCATGTTTCACACCACAGGTGATCCTTTTTCTTCCTCCAGATGCTGGATTGTGGATGCATGTGTCGCTGGACACAGGAAACCCACATGGACATGGACATTTCCATTACTGCAATGGCTGCTCTTTGGAAAGCCACTCTAAAGGACACGGACTGGGTGCGGGAGTGGCCCTGGCTGCCAGCCGCTCTCTTCACTCCAGAGACCCCAGATTCTCTGGAGAAGCAGTTCCTACAAGTTGTTATTTTGATGTTTAAATGTGTTTACCTTTTTTTATTGATTTCTATTCCCCTATTTTTCTCAGTACCGCATACAGTGTATATATGCCCGACTTGTTTAGCGTTAAAGGCATATCCCTTAATTCTCAGTCCCTATGTACGTGCATATACCCAGGGTGCGCCATGCCACAACTGCTCTTAGTGGATACTTTCAAATTCATGTTGTGCCTTAACCACTTTCTTCTTTTCCCCCCCACAGAATACCTAAGGGTTGCGGTCGGCGGATGGATTGGTGGCAAACAGACAACTGAACCACAGATGAACTCCCTGCCTGACTATCCCTTATTTACAAAGCCAGTAAGTTTCCTTTCACAATACTCCTCACTCCAAGTCCCAATAGCAATACTTCTGCACCTCTGCACCCTTCCTCCCCCGACAACAGACAAATCCAGGTTGGACTCATTGCCCTCTGTGACCCCTTTCACTCCCATCCTAGATCATACTCGATACCAACATTCCCTCATTGACCTCATACATGGCGATAAACATTAATGTAGTCTCTTGGAATGTGGGAGGAATAACCTCCCCGGCCAAGAGGAGCAGAATTATACAATACCTTAACTCCATACACGCGGACATAGCTTTGCTGCAAGAGACACACCTCACCGCTGAGGAGCATGAGAAACTTAAAATCCGGTGGGTGGGGCACATCCTCTACTCACCTTCGGGGGGAAGGAAATGTGGGGTGGCAATCTTAGTAAGGAAAAATCTACCTATAACCTTCTCTAATACAAAAATAGATGACAGGGGACGCTACATTTTTACCACCATACACTCCAAGGACTACAAATTTCAGATATGTAATGTGTACGGGCCCAATCACTCTGATGCGAAGTTCTGGGCATCTATGCAGTCACTCATTGCCCAACACTCAGACTCTCCTGTCATAGTAGGGGGAGACTTTAATATGGCACAAGCGTGCCCATTAGACAGATTCTATGACCAAACTTGCTCCTCCTCAAGGCAAAAGCTACACTTCAAACACAAACAAGAAACACAGATCATATCAGCATTTAGAGAAGGGTTGGGACTACTCGATCTTTGGAGACTACAACACCCTGACCACAAAGACTATACCTGTGTCTCGAAAACACTCCACACTTTCTCACGCATTGACTACTTCCTCACATCCCCCCAACTCACCCCCAACATACTGAACACCTCCATTCTCCCAATCACAATCTCAGATCATGCTCCTATAAAATTAACACTGCAACCCCTCAAAACATCCCCTTCTAAAAAGACCTGGAAGTTTCCCTCCTATTTATATACCAACACAGAATTTCAACAACAACTGAAGGCCTTCTGGCTGGAATACACCTTTGACAATGACAGCCATAGAACTAACACCGACCTATTTTGGCACGCATCCAAAACAGTCATTAGAGGCAGAATCACAGCCTACACAGCACATCATTCTAAGACGCAGAAGAGAACCGCTACACAACTCCTCTCTAACTTGACTTCTGCCTACAACACCTACTTAACTAACCTCACAGCACAGAACCGCCAGAAATACTATGATGCCAAACAAGACCGGGACTCACACCTACAAATCTTAGACCATATATTTAACATACACAGACAAGGCAGGTTCTATCGGCACGGTAACAAGGCGGGAAGACTTTTAGCAAATCTGGTCAAAATCCATACACCTAAATCTTTCATATCTGCAATTAAATCAGGGACACACCTTAAGACTGATACAAGAGACATAATGAGAGAGTTCATATCCTATTAAAAAACATTATACACTAGTCAGACCATTGCAGAAACAGACAAACATGCGTTCTGGAACAACTTACTACTACCTCAACTGTCAGAATCCCAGAGAGAGAGTTTGAACTCCCCCATACAGGTGCAGGAAGTGCTGAGAGCCATTGGCAGCTCAAAAATAGGGAAAGCCGCAGGCCCAGACTTTCTCCCTATTGAGTACTATAAGATTCTAAGCACTGACATAGCCCCAACGCTAGCTTCCACTTACACTAACTACCTACTAGGGACCTCTACCCCAGATACGAGATTCACTGACGCCAACATATGTATTCTCCAAAAGCCGAATAAAGATCACACGCTACCCTCCTCATATAGACCAATCTCGCTGCTCAACAGCGACTATAAGTTATATACTAAGATTCTGGCGGACAGGCTAGCTGAGATACTGCCGGATCTGATTCATCCGGATCAGACGGGCTTCATTAAAAGACAAACCTCAGTGATCAACATTAGAAAAACACTGGCAGTCATATCTCACTACAATAACACACACTACTCAGAACACCAGAAACCCAATGAAGACGCATGCCTATTCGCCATCGACGCTGAAAAAGCATTCGATCGAATAGAGTGGGACCACCTGTACTTCTCATTAGATAGATTTGGCATCTCAGGGAATTTTCTCAATGCACTCCACCAACTCTATGCCTCACCCTCAGCCTCCTTTATTATCAATGGTCAGGTGTCCCCCTCATTCCTATTGGAAAGGGGAACCAGGCAGGGATGTCCCCTTTCCCCACTGCTTTTCAACTTGGCAATGGAACCACTCGCGTGTTACATTCGCCAACATAGTGAAGGTCTCAAAATTCATAAACAGACAGTACATCTATCTCTATACGCCGACGACCTGCTTCTGTATGTCTCTAATCCACACATTAATATACCCAAACTTCTAGCTATCCTAGACAAATTCAGCGCGATCTCTGGTTACAAAATCAATTTAGATAAATCCGAACTTACATGGTTACGAAACACAAAGAAAACACAACTGCAAGACACAGGTCTAAAGGTGACATCTGGCACTTTCACATACTTGGGGATACAGCTACACACTGGCATGAACAGGTTGTACCATCTAAATATAAGCAGAACTCTAACCCTTATTAAAAACCAGCTGGCAGGCTGGAGAAACCTACCACTATCCCTTACGGGGCGAATTCATCTTTTGAAAATGATTATCTTACCAAAGCTACTTTACCCCCTCCAAATGCTCCCTTTGTTGCTGACCAAGCGTGACTTAAATACCTTGACGACTATGTTTGGCAACTTCGTTTGGCAACATAAGAAACCAAGAATTAACAGACTCCACCTCGCAATGTCAATTGACTCTGGTGGACTCAGTCTTCCCAATCTTAGGTGGTACAACTGGGCATCCCTGGCAAAAATAGTCGTAGGGTGGCTAACGCTCTCTAATTACTTTTCACCTCCTGTAGAGAAGGAACTCCTGGCACCTATACATCCGGCTTTCTTGCCACATACCTCTCTAGCTTTTGCTTCCCCCACACGTAAAACACAACGTACTATTCAGGGACACCTTGAGAGCCTGGATCAAACTTTGCAAAACATGGGGGATGGAGTTCACATTTAGCAAATATTTACCGCTTCAAGGGAATCCTAATTTCCTCCCAGGATACACCACCACTGCCTTTAAACATTGGGAACGCCAGGGACTGACCATGGTAGCACAACTGATTAACCCTACGACACAACAGACACTCCCCTTCACCGACCTTCAAACACAATACAACCTTCCGGCTACGCACAGATTTGCCTATCTTCAGAGTAGACATTACACACAAACTCTCCTGACTGAGGGACTGACCTCACTAGCCACTAACAAAATTGTCGCTCTATGTAACTTGGCCTCTCAGGGAAACCACTCTATCTCCCCCATCTATAGGGCAATAGTCACACACCATGAAACGCAAACACTGCAGAGCATCATCACTAAGTGGCAGGGACAGAGGGTGCCTGAGGTCACAACGGATCATATTTTGGGTAGTATAGCTACAGTCAGACAAACCACTCTGTCCGCAAGCTTGAGAGAAACACAAATAAAATTCTTGCACCACGCATACATAACACCGGCAATCAGAGCTAAATGGGTAAAAGATGCGGCGGGTGACTGCCCCAAATGCTCAATGTCTGCCCCAGACTGGACTCACCTAGTTTGGGACTGCCCTAAGCTACAGTGGTTTTGGGGTAAGGTTAGATTTTGGCTGTCTAAAATACTCACAGCTAATATAACTTTAAATGCAGCAGTCATATTTTTCCTTCAAGACATCCCACTACCACTAAAACACCGAAAATTCTCCAACATGGTGGTGCTGGTAGCTAGGAAATTAATCCTACAATATTGGGCCAGGAACAGAGAGCCTCCTTTCAAAAACTAACTCATGCTATACATCACCAGTTTCTGGCAGAACACGCAGACACACAGAGTAACCGTGAGGCTAGAGTTAAATCATTCATAACCAAGTGGGAACCGTACATACTACACCTACCAGTGGGACTGAGGAGGAAACTCCTACGCCCCCTCCAACATTCCATGTTCATACTAAATGAGAACCTACGAGGACGCTGGTGCGTACCAGAGTCGGACTCAGACCCTGACTCTTAGCTAACACAATGCTAGTCTGGACTGACACAACCACTACACCATTAGAAGTTTTGATGACTACATGTAGGGACCCTGGAACGTGGGCACATCCATCCGCCGACGCAGCAACGAAACAACCCGATCACTCCTTTAACTGCAAATCAAAGGTACTTAAATTGTCGTGAGTTTATGTTTTATGTTCCATGTTATTGGTTGGCATGGCCGCATCAGCCTATTGACACAATTGTAGTCTTGTTGCATCAATATCTATTATGGGAGGCCTGATTTTGCACTACCACTACAAATGCAAAAGAATCCTACTAGATTGTGAAAAGTAGACACCAATATGGTGCAGTTGATGCCTCGGAGCATAATCCTTTTCATACTTGATATGATAACACCCTGCAACATCCCCTAGACTCATTGATGCAGATGGCCAAAACTTTTATTTATGAGTATGTTTTATTTTGTTTTGTACGGTTATGTTCTTTTATATGTTCTAATTATGCAGGGGCTTGACCACTCCACATGGCTCAGGAAAAGCTGATGGACACAATTCGAACTCGGAATCCTTGAAAAGACTCTGTTACACATCCTATTGTTATTGCCTTATGATGACAAAACATTGCACAATGCTATGTGGTAGTGTTTAAGCATACCTGTTTAAAAAATTTTCAAAAATAAAGTTATTAAAAAAAGAATATGTAGAGAGATCACTCAGATGAGTGAATATGTTGTTGTTATGTAGTGTCTATAGAATATGTAGAGAAACTACTCACAGATGAGTAAATATGTAGTGTCTGTAGAATATGTAGAGAGATCACTAACAGCTGAGTGAATATGTTGTTCTGTAGAGTAATGTAGAATATGTAGAGAGACCACTCACAGCTGAGTGAATGTGTTGTTGTTATGTAGTGTCTGTAGAATATAAAGAAAGACCACTCAAAGCTCAGTGAATATGTTGTTCTGTAGTGTCTGTAGAATATGTAGAGAGACCACTCACAAATGAGTGAATATGTTGTTCTGTAATCTCTGTATAATATGTAGAGAGACCACTCACAGCTGAATGAATATGTTGTTATGTAGTGTATGTATACTATGTAGAGAGATCAGCCACAGATGAGTGAATATGTTGTTGTTCTGTAGTGTCTGTAGAATATGTAGAGAGACAACTCACATCTGAGTGAATATGTTGTTGTTCAGTAATGTCTGTAGAATATGTAGAGAGACAACTCATATCTGAGTGAATATGTTGTTGTTCTGTAGTGTCTGTAGAATATGTAGAGAGATCACTCACAGCTGAGTGAATATGTTATGTAGTGTCTGTAGAATAAGTAGACAGATAACTCACAGCTTAGTCAATATGTTGTTCTGTAGTGTCTGTAGAATATGTAGAGACCACTCACAGCTAAGTGAATATGTTGTTCTGTAGAGTTTGTAGAATATGTAGAGACACCACTCACAGATGAGTGAATATGTTGTTGTTATGTAGTGTCTATAGAATATGTAGAGAAACCACTCACAGATGAGTAAATATGTAGTGTCTGTAGAATATGTAGAGATCACTAACAGCTGAGTGAATATGTTGTTCTGTAGAGTAATGTAGAATATGTAGAGAGACCACTCACAGCTGAGTGAATGTGTTGTTGTTATGTAGTGTCTGTAGAATATAAAGAAAGACCACTCAAAGCTCAGTGAATATGTTGTTCTGTAGTGTCTGTAGAATATGTAGAGAGACCACTCACAAATGAGTGAATATGTTGTTCTGTAATCTCTGTATAATATGTAGAGAGACCACTCACAGCTGAATGAATATGTTGTTATGTAGTGTCTGTATACTATGTAGAGAGATCAGCCACAGATGAGTGAAAATGTTGTTCTGTAGTGTCTGTAGAATATGTAGAGAGACAACTCACATCTGAGTGAATATGTTGTTGTTCAGTAATGTCTGTAGAATATGTAGTGAGACAACTCATATCCGAGTGAATATGTTGTTGTTCTGTAGTGTCTGTAGAATATGTAGAGAGATCCCTCACAGCTGAATGAATATGTTGTTTTGTAGTGTCTGTAGAATAAGTAGACAGATAACTCACAGCTTAGTCAATATGTTGTTGGTCTGTAGAATATGTAAAGACCACTCACAGGTTAGTGAATATGTTGTTGTTCTGTAGTGTCTGTAGAATTTGTAGAGAGATCACTCACAGCTGAATAAATATGTTGTTGTTCTTTAATGTCTGCAGAATATGTAGAGAGATCACTAACAGCTGAGTAAATATGTTATGTAGTGTCTGTAGAATAAGTAGACAGATAACTCACAGCTTTTTCAATATGTTGTTCTGTAGTGTCTGTAGAATATGTAGAGAGATCACTAACAGCTGAGTAAATATGTTATGTAGTGTCTGTAGAATAAGTAGACAGATAACTCACAGCTTATTCAATATGTTGTTCTGTAGTGTCTGTAGAATATGTAGAGAGATCACTAACAGCTGAGTAAATATGTTATGTAGTGTCTGTAGAATATGTAGAGACCACTCACAGCTGAGTGAATATGTTGTTCTGTAGAGTTTGTAGAATATGTAGAGACACCACTCACAGCTGAGTGAATATGTTGTTGTTATGGAGTGTCTGTAGAATATAAAGAGAGACCACTCAAAGCTCAGTGAATATGTTGTTCTGTAGTGTCTGTAGAATATGTAGAGAGACCACTCACAGCTGAGTAAATATATGTTGTTATGTAGTGTCTGTAGAATAAGTAGACAGATAACTCACAGCTTAGTCAATATGTTGTTGGTCTGTAGAATATGTAGAGACCACTCACAGCTGAGTGAATATGTTGTTATGTAGAGTTTGTAGAATATGTAGAGAGACCACTCACAACTGAGTAAATATGTTGTTGTTTTGTAGTGATTGTAGAATATGTAGAGATCACTCACAGCTGAGTGAATATGTTGTTCTGTAGAGTTTGTAGAATATGTAGAGAGACCACTCACAGCTGAGTGAATATGTTGTTTATACATATAACAAAGACTCTCACCCTAGAGCTAAAGAAAAAGACCTCCAAAAAGCCTCCTCTTTTTATCCCGTTATTCTCCAAAAAATTTGAAAAAAAGAAATGATACTACATTATAGATACTGCTTTTATAACACAATACAATTCTGATTATAGATTAGTGGAAAAGATTTTAATAAAGCACTGGCACTTTATAAAAAAAGACCCAATTCTAGGAGAATTAGTAGAAGATAAACCGAAAGTAATCTATAGAAAAGCAAAAACCCTAAAAAATGTATTTGCACCAAGCGAATTTAGAAATAAGAAAAAAGTAGGCTATTTCACAGACATAGAAGGAAATAAGTTAGAAGGTTTTTTTCCATGCAGATCCTGTAAAGCTTGTAAATTTAGTAATAAGTGTAAAATAGTGAGTTCTAGCCAGACAGATTTTAAACATAAAATTAAAGATATTATCAAATGTACTGATAGAAATGTTATTTATTTAATTCAATGTCCATGTAAGAAACAGTATTTGGGACAAACGGGACAACCCCTACGTGATAGAATTAGACAACATCTTCTAAACGTAGAATGGGGATTTGAAGATAATTTATTGTCCAAGCATTTTAAAGATCATCATGATCAGAAAACAGAGGGCTTTTTATATTGGGGTATAAAAAAAGTGAAAACAAGTAACTTTGGTACCAACAAATTAACAACTACTACAAATCTTCTATACAATGAAGCAGAATTAATAGTCAATTTCAACTCTCTAACCCCATATGGGTTAAATGCAGAATTGGATCTAAATCCTCTTATCTGAATTATGGTGCATCTTTTATACTCCCATACTACATTTTTAATCTTTATATATAAAAAAGTGAACTTTTAAATTATCTTAACTTATAAGTTTTTCTCTAAAGTCGTTTTTAATAGAATTATAGTGCATATTTTGACTCTTTTATATATAATTAATCTACTCCCAAAAATGTATTTTAAATTTATAAATCTATTTAAATCTATATGTGTATTAAAAGAATTTTTATGAAATTTTATAATATTATTAAATTATAAGATTATACATATCCCCTTTTCTGATAGGATTTTATATATATATATATGTATAAGCAGCGATTTGGGTATTTTCCAATATAATCAAAATTGAATTGAACAATATATTCAGTGTAAGGATATAAAAGGAAGTTAATTAATACTATGTTTTTATTTTTATTTTTTTCTTTATATATATGATTTAATTTTTCGATCTAATTTTCTATTTGTTTTTAAACTAATGATTATAGCAATATATAAATGAATTGAATTTTAGTAACATATGTAACCCGGAATCATTAAGTAATTTTTACTTGCAACATAATACCTTAAGAGGTTAAATGAACCGGAAAAACAAAGAGGACAGGATATAAAAATTCAGGTATCCAACAAAGGAGTCATCTTGATAAAGGCTCACTACCGAGCCGAAACGCGTAGATTTGGCTCCGCAACTGAAGGATACCACTATATCTATCACTGGAGATAGATCCCAAGGATTTAAAGCCGTTTTTTTCGTATATCGGCAAAGAAATAAACACCCCGGACAGGCTACAGTGAGGATTGTAACCAGAACTAGCGGACAAACTGCTATTTCCAAAGACACCAGCGGTTTTACTTTCAAATAACCCCGCGAGCCCAGTATTCAGGTGATACAAAAACAAACCCTCCTGATAGGCTCTTGCAACGACCGGAACAGCTGTTCATTGAGCAGCCCACAAGAAGACATCTAGCTAAGCACCAAGGGGGTGTACTCCAAAGACAAAGGATATTTGTAAAGAATGGAAGTTTCTCCTTTGTTCCACTACTGAAGGATGTGACACACAATAACGACACGCCTGAACCAAAGGTAACTTTGTCACTACTTATCACAATTTTTGTTTCATAGATTCAACTGACACAAAGGAATACAAATCTATCCTTAGTGGTAGATCGCAATACAGTCAAGAATAAAATTGCAACAGTGTATAAAGTTTGCCAATCCTGGTAATGTGCAAATATTTTTAAGAAGGAAAGTGGACAAAAGATTTTGTTTATAATTCAGTTACATACTGCTGCTATATTGAGAACCAAGCTTACCAGCACATATTTTATTGAAATCATTTATGCTATAAGAATTTTAAATAATACATCGTTTACTATCAGTGTATAGGTTTTAAGAATTGCAATTCAGCATAGTGTATCAAATTGTGGCCACATTTGTACACTCATATCCGTTTATATTGTGTTTTATGTATCTATTTTTTTTTTATTTTTTTTATGTTCTGTTGAATTTTGCAAATTAAATATTGGGAATATACCCCTAAGTGTTGCTTTACATATTATTGACCTTATCTTATGCATTAAGCGCCCCTCTTACAATTTTACCTCTTGTAGGTAAAATACCTTTTTAAACTAAGTAAATATGTTGTTGTTTTGTAGTGTTTGTAGAATATGTAGAGATCACTCACAGCTGAGTGAATATGTTCTTCTGTAGTGTCTGTAGAATATGTAGAGAGACCACTCACAGCTGAGTGAATATGTTGTTATGTAGTGTCTGTAGAATATGTAGAGAGATCACTAACAGCTGAGTGAATATGTTGTTATGTAGTGTCTGTAGAATATGTAGAGAGACCACTCACAGCTGAGTGAATATGTTGTTATGTAGTGTCTGTAGAACATATAGAGAGATAAATCACAGCTGAATGAATATGTTGTTCGGTAGTGTCTGTAGAATATGTAGAGAGATCACTCACAGCTGAGTGAATACGTTGTTATGTAGTGTCTGTAGAATAAGTAGACAGATAACTCACAGCTTAGTCAATATGTTGTTGGTCTGTAGAATATGTAGAGACCACTCACAGCTGAGTGGATATGTTGTTGTTATGTAGTGTCTGTAGAATATGTAGAGAGACCACTCACAGCTGAGTGAATATGTTGTTATGTAGTATCTGTAGAATATATAGAGAGATAAATCACAGCTGAGTGAATATGTTGTTCTGTAGTGTCTGTAGAATATGTAGAGAGATCACTCACAGCTGAGTGAATACATTGTTATGTAGTGTCTGTAGAATATATAGAGAGATAAATCACAGCTGAGTGAATATGTTGTTCTGTAGTGTCTGTAGAATATGTAGAGAGATCACTCACAGATGAGTGAATATGTTGTTCTGTAGTGTCTGTAGAATATGTAGAGATCACTCACAGATGAGTAAATATGTAGTGTCTATAGAATATGTAGAGAAATCACTAACAGCTGAGTGAATATGTTGTTCTGTAGAGTATGTAGAATATGTAGAGAGACCACTCACAGCTGAGTGAATATGTTGTTGTTATGTAGTGTCTGTAGAATATAAAGAGAGACCACTCAAAGCTCAGTGAATATGTTGTTCTGTAGTGTGTGTAGAATATGTAGAGAGACCACTCACAGATGAGTGAATATGTTGTTGTTCTGTAATCTCTGTAGAATATGTAGAGAGACCACTCACAGCTGATTGAATATGTTGTTATGTAGTGTCTGTATAATATGTAGAGAGATCACCCACAGATGAGTGAATATGTTGTTGTTCTGTAGTGTCTGTAGAATATGTAGAGAGACAACTCACATCTGAGTGAATATGTTGTTGTTCTGTAATATCTGTAGAATATGTAGAAAGACCACTCACAGCTGAGTGAATATTTGTTGTTCTGTAGTGTCTGTAGAATATGTAGAGAGATCACTCACAGCTGAGTGAATATGTTGTTATGAAGTGTCTGTAGAATAAGTAAAGAGATCACTCACAGCTGAATAAATATGTTGTTGTTCTGTGATGTCTTCAAAATATGTAGAGAGATCATTAACAGCTGAGTAAATATGTTCTGTAGTGTCTGTAGAATAAGTAGAGATTATTCACAGCTGAATGAATATGTTGTTCTGTAGTGTCTGTAGAATATGTAGAGAGATCACTCACAGCTGAGTGAATACGTTGTTATGTAGTGTCTGTAGAATAAGTAGACAGATAACTCACAGCTTAGTCAATATATTGTTGGTCTGTAGAATATGTAGAGACCACTCACAGCTGAGTGAATATGTTGTTGTTATGTAGTGTCTGTAGAATATGTAGAGAGATCACTCACAGATGAGTGAATATGTTTTTCTGTAGTGTCTGTAGAATATGTAGAGATCACTCACAGATGAGTGAATATGTTGTTCTGTAGAGTTTGTAGAATATGTAGAGAGACCACTCACAGCTGAGTGAATATGTTGTTATGGAGTGTCTGTAGAATATAAAGAGAGACCACTCAAAGCTCAGTGAATATGTTGTTCTGAAGTGTCTGTAAAATATGTAGAGAGACCACTCACAGATGAGTGAATATGTTGTTGTTCTGTAATTTCTGTAGAATATGTAGAGAGACCACTCACAGCTGAGTGAATATGTTGTTATGTAGTGTCTGTATAATATGTAGAGAGATCACCCACAGATGAGTGAATATGTTGTTGTTCTGCAGTGTCTGTAGAATATGTAGAGAGACAACTCACATCTGAGTGAATATGTTGTTGTTCTGTAATGTCTGTAGAATATGTAGAGAGACCACTTACAACTGAGTGAATATGTTGCTATGTAGTGTCTGTAGAATATATAGAGAGATTACTCACAATTGAGTGAATATGTTGTTCTTTAGTGTCTATAGAATATGTAGAGAAACCACTCACAGATGATTAAATACGTTGTTCTGTAGAATATGTAGAATATGTAGAGAGACCACTCACAGCTGAGTGAATATGTTGTTGTTATGTAGTAATTGTAGAATATGTAGAAAGACCACTAACAGCTTAGTGAATATGTTTCTTGTTTTTTAATAATTTATTTATAATCCAACAGCGTAGAGATAACAATGAATTGCATTAAATTTAATGACACCACGCAGGGTAGTCTGTAGGGTAGTCTGTAGAATATAAAGAGAGACCACTCAAAGCTCAGTGAATATGTTGTTCTGTAGAATATGTAGAGAGACCACTCACAGATGAGTGAATATGTAGTTGTTCTGTAGTGTCTGTAGAATATGTAGAGAGACAACTCACATCTGAGTGAATATGTTGTTATGTAGTGTCTGTATAATATGTAGAGAGATCACCCACAGATGAGTGAATATCTTGTTGTTCTGTAGTGTCTGTAGAATATGTAGAGAGACAACTCACATCTGAGTGAATATGTTGTTATGTAGTGTCAGTAGAATAAGTAGACAGATAACCCACAGCTTAGTCAATATGTTGTTCTGTAGTGTCTGTAGAATATGTAGAGAGATCACTCACAACTGAGGGAATATGTTATGTAGTGTCAGTAGAATAAGTAGACAGATAACCCACAGCTGAGTGAATATGTTGTTCTGTAGTGTCTGTAGAATATGTAGAGAGATCACTCACAACTGAGGGAATATGTTGTTATGTAGTGTCAGTAGAATAAGTAGACAGATAACCCACAGCTTAGTCAATATGTTGTTGGTCTGTAGAATATGTAGAGACCACTCACAGATGAGTGAATATGTTGTTCTGTAGAGTTTGTAGAATATGTAGAGAGACCACTCACAGCTTAGTGAATATTTGTTGTTCTGTAGTGTCTGTAGAATATGTAGAGAGATCACTCACAGCTGAGTGAATACGTTGTTATGTAGTGTCTGTAGAATAAGTAGACAGATAACCCACAGCTTAGTCAATATGTTGTTGGTCTGTAGAATATGTAGAGACCACTCACAGATGAGTGAATATGTTGTTCTGTAGTGTCTGTAGAATAAGTAAAGAGATCACTAACAGCTGAGTGAATATGTTGTTCTGTAGTGTCTGTAGAATAAGTAAAGAGATCACTAACAGATGAGTGAATATGTTGTTGTTCTGTAGTGTCTGTAGAATTTGTAGAGAGATCACTCACAGCTGAATAAATATGTTGTTGTTTTTTAATGTCTGCAGAATATGTAGAGAGATCACTAACAGCGGAGTAAATATGTTCTGTAGTGTCTGTAGAATAAGTAGAGATTATTCACAGCTGAATGAATATGTTGTTATGTAGTGTCTGTAGAATATGAAGAGAGACCACTAAAATCTCAGTGAATATGTTGTTCTGTAGTGTCTGTAGAATATGTAGTGAGACCACTCACAGATGAGTGAATATGTTGTTGTTCTGTAATATCTGTAGAATATATAGAGAGACCACTCACAGCTGAGTGAATATGTTGTTATGTAGTGTCTGTAGAATATGTAGAGAGACAAATCACATCTAAGTGAATATGTTGTTGTTCTGTAATGTCTGTAGAAAATGTAAAGAGACCAATCACAGCTGAGTGAATATGTTGTTATGTAGTGTCTGTAGAATATGTAGAGAGACCACTCACAGCTGAGTAAATTTGTTATTGTTCTGTAGTGTCTGTAAAATATGTAGAGAGATCACTCACAACTGAGTGAATATGTTGTTCTTTAGTGTCAATAGAATATGTAGAGAAACCACTCACAGATGAGTAAATATGTTGTTATGTAGAGAGATCACCCACAGATGAGTGAATATGTTGTTGTTCTGTAATGTCTGTAGAATATGTAGAAAGACCACTCACAGCTGAGTAAATATTTGTTGTTCTGTAGTGTCTGTAGAATATGTAGAGAGATCACTCACAGCTGAGTGAATATGTTGTTATGAAGTGTCTGTAGAATAAGTAAAGAGATCACTCACAGCTGAATAAATATGTTGTTGTTCTGTGATGTCTTCAAAATATGTAGAGAGATCACTAACAGCTGAGTAAATATGTTCTGTAGTGTCTGTAGAATAAGTAGAGATTATTCACAGCTGAATGAATATGTTGTTCTGTAGTGTCTGTAGAATATGTAGAGAGATCACTCACAGCTGAGTGAATACGTTGTTATGTAGTGCCTTTAGAATAAGTAGACTGATAACTCACAGCTTAGTCAATATGTTGTTGGTCTGTAGAATATGTAGAGACCACTCACAGCTGAGTGAATATGTTGTTGTTATGTAGTGTCTGTAGAATATGTAGAGAGATCACTCACAGATGAGTGAATATGTTTTTCTGTAGAATATGTAGAGATAACTCACAGCTGAGTGAATATGTTGTTCTGTAGAGTTTGTAGAATATGTAGAGAGACCACTCACAGCTGAGTGAATATGTTGTTATGGAGTGTCTGTAGAATATAAAGAGAGACCACTCAAAGCTCAGTGAATATGTTGTTCTGTAGTGTCTGTAAAATATGTAGAGAGACCACTCACAGATGAGTGAATATGTTGTTCTGTAATTTCTGTAGAATATGTAGAGAGACCACTCACAGCTGAGTGAATATGTTGTTATGTAGTGTCTGAATAATATGTAGAGAGATCACCCACAGATGAGTGAATATGTTGTTGTTCTGCAGTGTCTGTAGAATATGTAGAGAGACAACTCACATCTGAGTGAATATGTTGTTGTTCTGTAATGTCTGTAGAATATGTAAAGAGACCACTTACAACTGAGTGAATATGTTGCTATGTAGTGTCTGTAGAATATATAGAGAGATTACTCACAATTGAGTGAATATGTTGTTCTTTAGTGTCTATAGAATATGTAAAGAAACCACTCACAGATGAGTAAATACGTTGTTCTGTAGAATATGTAGAATATGTAGAGAGACCACTCACAGCTGAGTGAATATGTTGTTGTTATGTAGTAATTGTAGAATATGTAGAAAGACCACTAACAGCTTAGTGAATATGTTTCTTGTTTTTTAATAATTTATTTATAATCCAACAGCGTAGAGATAACAATGAATTGCATTAAATTTAAC
Organism: Bombina bombina; assembly: GCF_027579735.1. NCBI lineage: Eukaryota > Metazoa > Chordata > Amphibia > Anura > Bombinatoridae > Bombina > Bombina bombina. The sequence continues at coordinate 1,154,747,665 of NC_069503.1, read as the reverse complement.
GACACCACGCAGGGTAGTCTGTAGGGTAGTCTGTAGAATATAAAGAGAGACCACTCAAAGCTCAGTGAATATGTTGTTCTGTAGAATATGTAGAGAGACCACTCACAGATGAGTGAATATGTTGTTGTTCTGTAGTGTCTGTAGAATATGTTAAGAGACCACTCACAGCTGAGTGAATATGTTGTTATGTAGTGTCTGTATAATATGTAGAGAGATCACCCACAGATGAATGAATATGTTGTTGTTCTGTAGTGTCTGTAGAATATGTAGAGTGACAACTCACAGCTGAGTGAATATGTTGTTCTGTAGTGTCTGTTGAATATGTAGAGAGATCACTCACAGCTGAGTGAATATGTTGTTATGTAGTGTCAGTAGAATAAGTAGACAGATAACCCACAGCTTAGTCAATATGTTGTTGGTCTGTAGAATATGTAGAGACCACTCACAGATGAGTGAATATGTTGTTCTGTAGTGTCTGTAGAATAAGTAAAGAGATCACTAACAGCTGAGTGAATATGTTGTTCTGTAGTGTCTGTAGAATTTGTAGAGAGATCACTCACAGCTGAATAAATATGTTGTTGTTTTTTAATGTCTGCAGAATATGTAGAGAGATCACTAACAGCGGAGTAAATATGTTCTGTAGTGTCTGTAGAATAAGTAGAGATTATTCACAGCTGAATGAATATGTTGTTATGTAGTGTCTGTAGAATATGAAGAGAGACCACTAAAATCTCAGTGAATATGTTGTTCTGTAGTGTCTGTAGAATATGTAGTGAGACCACTCACAGATGAGTGAATATGTTGTTGTTCTGTAATATCTGTAGAATATATAGAGAGACCACTCACAGCTGAGTGAATATGTTGTTATGTAGTGTCTGTATAATATGTAGAGATCACCCACAGTTGAGTGAATATGTTGTTATTCTGTAGTGTCTGTAGAATATGTAGAGAGACAAATCACATCTAAGTGAATATGTTGTTGTTCTGTAGTGTCTGTAGAAAATGTAAAGAGACCAATCACAGCTGAGTGAATATGTTGTTATGTAGTGTCTGTAGAATATGTAGAGAGACCACTCATAGCTGAGTAAATATGTTATTGTTCTGTAGTGTCTGTAGAATATGTAGAGAGATCACTCACAGCTGAGTGAATATGTTGTTATGTAGTGTCTGTAAAATATGTAGAGAGATCACTCACAACTGAGTGAATATGTTGTTCTTTAGTGTCTATAGAATATGTAGAGAAACCACTCACAGATGAGTAAATATGTTGTTATGTAGAGAGATCACCCACAGATGAGTGAATATGTTGTTGTTCTGTAGTGTCTGTAGAATATGTAGAGAGACAACTCACATCTAAGTGAATATGTTGTTGTTCTGTAATGTCTGTAGAATATATAGAGAGATCACTCACAACTGAGTGAATATGTTGCTGTTCTGTAATCTCTTTAGAATATGTAGAGAGACCACTCACAGCTGAGTGAATTTGTTGTTATGTAGTGTCTGTAGAGAGATCAATCACAGCTGAGTGAATATGTTGTTGTTCTGTAGTTTATGTAGAGACCACTCACAGCTGAGTGAATATGTTGTTTTTTAGTGTCTGTTGAATATGTAGAGAGATCACTCACAGATGAGTGAATATGTTGTTCTGTAGTGTCTGTAGAATATGTAGAGAGACCACTCACAGCTCAGTGAATATGTTATTGTTCTTTAGTGTCTGTAGAATATGTAGAGACCACTCACATCTGAGTGAATATGTTGTTGTTATGTAGTGTCTGTATAATATAAAGAGAGACCACTCAAAGCTCAGTGAATATGTTGTTCTGTAGTGTCTGTAGAATATGTAGAGAGACCACTCACAGATGAGTGAATATGTTGTTGTTCTGTAATCTCTGTAGAATATGTAGAGAGACCACTCACAGCTGAGTGAATATGTTATGTAGTGTCTGTATAATATGTAGTGAGATCACCCACAGATGAGTGAATATGTTGTTGTTCTGTAGTGTCTGTAGAATATGTAGAGAGACCACTCACAGATGAGTGAATATTTGTTGTTCTGCAGTGTCTGTAGAATATGTAGAGAGACAACTCACAGCTGAGTGAATATGTTGTTGTTATGTGGTGTCTGTAGAATTTGTAGAGAGATCACTAACAGCTGAGTAAATATGTTCTGTAGTGTCTGTAGAATAAGTAGAGATTATTCACAGCTGAATGAATATGTTGTTCTGTAGTGTCTGTAGAATATGTAGAGAGATCACTCACAGCTGAGTGAATACGTTGTTATGTAGTGTCTTTAGAATAAGTAGACTGATAACTCACAGCTTAGTCAATATGTTGTTGGTCTGTAGAATATGTAGAGACCACTCACAGCTGAGTGAATATGTTGTTGTTATGTAGTGTCTGTAGAATATGTAGAGAGATCACTCACAGATGAGTGAATATGTTTTTCTGTAGAATATGTAGAGATAACTCACAGCTGAGTGAATATGTTGTTCTGTAGAGTTTGTAGAATATGTAGAGAGACCACTCACAGCTGAGTGAATATGTTGTTATGGAGTGTCTGTAGAATATAAAGAGAGACCACTCAAAGCTCAGTGAATATGTTGTTCTGTAGTGTCTGTAAAATATGTAGAGAGACCACTCACAGATGAGTGAATATGTTGTTCTGTAATTTCTGTAGAATATGTAGAGAGACCACTCACAGCTGAGTGAATATGTTGTTATGTAGTGTCTGAATAATATGTAGAGAGATCACCCACAGATGAGTGAATATGTTGTTGTTCTGCAGTGTCTGTAGAATATGTAGAGAGACAACTCACATCTGAGTGAATATGTTGTTGTTCTGTAATGTCTGTAGAATATGTAAAGAGACCACTTACAACTGAGTGAATATGTTGCTATGTAGTGTCTGTAGAATATATAGAGAGATTACTCACAATTGAGTGAATATGTTGTTCTTTAGTGTCTATAGAATATGTAAAGAAACCACTCACAGATGAGTAAATACGTTGTTCTGTAGAATATGTAGAATATGTAGAGAGACCACTCACAGCTGAGTGAATATGTTGTTGTTATGTAGTAATTGTAGAATATGTAGAAAGACCACTAACAGCTTAGTGAATATGTTTCTTGTTTTTTAATAATTTATTTATAATCCAACAGCGTAGAGATAACAATGAATTGCATTAAATTTAACGACACCACGCAGGGTAGTCTGTAGGGTAGTCTGTAGAATATAAAGAGAGACCACTCAAAGCTCATTGAATATGTTGTTCTGTAGAATATGTAGAGAGACCACTCACAGATGAGTGAATATGTTGTTGTTCTGTAGTGTCTGTAGAATATGTTAAGAGACCACTCACAGCTGAGTGAATATGTTGTTATGTAGTGTCTGTATAATATGTAGAGAGATCACCCACAGATGAATGAATATGTTGTTGTTCTGTAGTGTCTGTAGAATATGTAGAGAGACAACTCACAGCTGAGTGAATATGTTGTTCTGTAGTGTCTGTTGAATATGTAGAGAGATCACTCACAGCTGAGTGAATATGTTGTTATGTAGTGTCAGTAGAATAAGTAGACAGATAACCCACAGCTTAGTCAATATGTTGTTGGTCTGTAGAATATGTAGAGACCACTCACAGATGAGTGAATATGTTGTTCTGTAGTGTCTGTAGAATAAGTAAAGAGATCACTAACAGCTGAGTGAATATGTTGTTCTGTAGTGTCTGTAGAATTTGTAGAGAGATCACTCACAGCTGAATAAATATGTTGTTGTTTTTTAATGTCTGCAGAATATGTAGAGAGATCACTAACAGCGGAGTAAATATGTTCTGTAGTGTCTGTAGAATAAGTAGAGATTATTCACAGCTGAATGAATATGTTGTTATGTAGTGTCTGTAGAATATGAAGAGAGACCACTCAAATCTCAGTGAATATGTTGTTCTGTAGTGTCTGTAGAATATGTAGTGAGACCACTCACAGATGAGTGAATATGTTGTTGTTCTGTAATATCTGTAGAATATATAGAGAGACCACTCACAGCTGAGTGAATATGTTGTTATGTAGTGTCTGTATAATATGTAGAGATCACCCACAGTTGAGTGAATATGTTGTTATTCTGTAGTGTCTGTAGAATATGTAGAGAGACAAATCACATCTAAGTGAATATGTTGTTGTTCTGTAGTGTCTGTAGAAAATGTAAAGAGACCAATCACAGCTGAGTGAATATGTTGTTATGTAGTGTCTGTAGAATATGTAGAGAGACCACTCACAGCTGAGTAAATATGTTATTGTTCTGTAGTGTCTGTAGAATATGTAGAGAGATCACTCACAGCTGAGTGAATATGTTGTTATGTAGTGTCTGTAAAATATGTAGAGAGATCACTCACAACTGAGTGAATATGTTGTTCTTTAGTGTCTATAGAATATGTAGAGAAACCACTCACAGATGAGTAAATATGTTGTTATGTAGAGAGATCACCCACAGATGAGTGAATATGTTGTTGTTCTGTAGTGTCTGTAGAATATGTAGAGAGACAACTCACATCTAAGTGAATATGTTGTTGTTCTGTAATGTCTGTAGAATATATAGAGAGATCACTCACAACTGAGTGAATATGTTGCTGTTCTGTAATCTCTTTAGAATATGTAGAGAGACCACTCACAGCTGAGTGAATTTGTTGTTATGTAGTGTCTGTAGAGAGATCAATCACAGCTGAGTGAATATGTTGTTGTTCTGTAGTTTATGTAGAGACCACTCACAGCTGAGTGAATATGTTGTTTTTTAGTGTCTGTTGAATATGTAGAGAGATCACTCACAGATGAGTGAATATGTTGTTCTGTAGTGTCTGTAGAATATGTAGAGAGACCACTCACAGCTCAGTGAATATGTTATTGTTCTTTAGTGTCTGTAGAATATGTAGAGACCACTCACATCTGAGTGAATATGTTGTTGTTATGTAGTGTCTGTATAATATAAAGAGAGACCACTCAAAGCTCAGTGAATATGTTGTTCTGTAGTGTCTGTAGAATATGTAGAGAGACCACTCACAGCTGAGTGAATATGTTATGTAGTGTCTGTATAATATGTAGTGAGATCACCCACAGATGAGTGAATATGTTGTTGTTCTGTAGTGTCTGTAGAATATGTAGAGAGACCACTCACAGATGAGTGAATATTTGTTGTTCTGCAGTGTCTGTAGAATATGTAGAGAGACAACTCACAGCTGAGTGAATATGTTGTTGTTATGTGGTGTCTGTAGAATTTGTAGAGAGATCACTAACAGCTGAGTAAATATGTTCTGTAGTGTCTGTAGAATAAGTAGAGATTATTCACAGCTGAATGAATATGTTGTTCTGTAGTGTCTCTAGAGTATGTAGAGAGATTACTCAAACCTGAGTGAATATGTTGTTGTTCTGTAGTGATTGTAGAATATGTAGAGATACCACTAACAGCTTAGTGAATATGTTGTTGTTCTGTAGTGTCCGTAGAACATGTAGAGAGATCACTCACAGCTGAGTGAATATGTTGTTGTTCTGTAGTGTCTGTAGAACATGTAGAGAGATCCCTTACAGCTGAGTGAATATGTTGTTGTTCTGTAGTGTCTGTAGAACATGTAGAGAGATCACTCACAGCTGAGTGAATATGTTGTTGTTTTGTAGTTTGTAGAATATGTAGAGATCACTCACAGCTGAGTGAATATGTTGTTCTGTAGTGTCTGTAGAATATGTAGAGATCACTCACAGATGTGTGAATATGTTGTTGTTCTGTAGTGTCTGTATAATATGTAGAGATCACTCACATCTAAGTGAATGTGTTTCTGTAGTGTCTGTAGAATATGTATAGAGATCGCTCACAGATGAGTGAATATGTTGTTGTTCTGTAGTGTCTGTAGAATATGTAGAGATCACTAACAGCTGAGTGAATACTCAGTAGAATATGAAGAGAGATCACTCACATCTAAGTGAATATGTTGTTCTGTAGAGATTGTAGAATATGTAGAGAGACCACTAACACCTTAGTGAATATGTTGTTGTTTTGTAGAGATTGTAGAATATGTAGAGATACCACTAAAAGCTTAGTGAATATGTTTCTGTTTTTTTTAATCATTTATAATCCAACAGCGTAGAGATAACAATGAATTGCATTAACTTTAACGACACCACGCAGGGTGACATGCTTAAGCACCAAGAGGCCCACCCTTAATCATCAAACAATGTAAATCGCTTAGGATCGATTCAGTAAACAAAATGAATGAGCACATTATAATCTCTTATGGCAATACACGGCCTATAGGGTACAAAACCTCTACATTGTTGGCATGTTTTTAGAATTAGATAAGAGAAAAATAAATGTGGGGGGGGGCACCTCCCACCGTGACCGGGGACACCACACCCTAGATCTTTCTGATAAATATTATAGAAACTCAATCTTATTGGTCTACCCTAAAAAGGCCAAGCCATATTGAGTTCTATTCAAGCTCAGCCTAGCTCTAAACCTCTCTGTATAAAGACATCTAATTCGCTGGAATTGTTTTTTAATAAGACCAGTTCAGCAAAACTATCAGAGCAGAAATGGGGACAGTATACGCTTTTGTATATGAAGCAGATAAGATTTACTAATTGGTAACCAGCCATTTAAAAAGGATTTTATTCTTTTTTCTGATACAGATTGTAAGTAGTAAGATTCAAATATACAGCTAGATTACGAGTTTTGCGTTATGAGCGGCTCGGTACTAACTTGCAAGTTATTGTCACCGCTCACCTCCCCATAGCGCTGCTATTACAGGTTTGCATAAACCCGGCGTTAGCAGGCAAAAAGTGAGCATTGAGCAAAATTGAGCTCCATACCGCACTCCAATACCAGCGCCGCGGTGAGCTGGTTTTACGTGCTCGTGCACGATTTCCCCATAGACATCAATGGGGAGAGTTTTTTGGATGGTGGCCGGAAGGGGCGGAGCTGCACGGATGCTGTGTGTGGTAGCGCTTCGGTTGGGAGAGAGCGCACAACAAGCCCCAAGTGCTCCGAGTATTTGGCTCGACAAGCCTGACCTTTAGGCGATCTGCCTGGTGCCCGCAGCAGTAGCGGGAAGCTTGGAACCCGACGGAGGGTGAGCAGGACGGCCGCCACGAAATAGGCGTAACACAGACCCATTGCCTGGGTCACCTCTCCGGTGCGGAGAGTCATGTAGAACCGGCAAGGCACAAATATGCTGGCAAGACCGGAGAGACAGCAATCAACCTCAAATGTAAGGTACTTTTTTATTATTTGGAAGAATCTGTGTGGGGGGAATGAAGACTAAGGGAGACGGGACAAGGCCAGATATCCACTGTTGATAATCCTCACGGGGGTGTATGTAAAGACTCGGTGGAGTTTTGTCTAAAGACGGAGGACTGCCCCAAGTAGACAAGGCCTATGTGTGAAAGGGCGTACAGTGTAATAAGCCCCCCTTACAGGAAACAGCATACTGATGCAAGCAGGGTCCCCCCCCCCCACGAAGAATAAAGATAAATACAAATAAAGTTTCCAGGAGAGTCTTAACAGCCAGGTACCGCAAGGTGGGTGAAGTCCTGGCGGGTTAGGAAAGAGGAAAAAATAGCCCCTGTTTTTCTGGGCGAATTGATATAGCTTACATTGAAGGCTGTTTGCTGCATATATTTAAAGTCTAACACAAACGCTTTGCTGAAGGAAAAATAACTGACTGGTGGAAGTCTGTTATACAAGCCTATAACGGTTATTGAATGCTTGAGATTTATGTATTTGACTACACAGGAGCCTATAGCAAGAAGGCAAATATAACGGCCAAGCAGGAACAGGGCGAAGCATTGGCCAGACTGGGTGAAAGCAGACAGCTGCAGCTTGCTCTTAGCAGCAATAGAATGAGATAACTTTAGAGTCATTTGGAAAAATTAACCATAAGAACGTTTATTAGGAGTGGGACTGCTCAGAGAACTATAAGAGCTATATAATAAGTTTCACCCTTCGTTTTTGTGGCATGTAATAAAGCCCTAAGTTCCAAAAGCATTGTAATAGGCAAAGATCAAGGTTGAATACTGGTAGTGATTTAAGAAATTTCTAGAAGGTTAAAAGTTTAATTGTGGTTAGCCAGTGTTTTGAAAGAATATGTATAATAACTTATAAGGGTTTGCTAGAAATTTCCTCTGGTTTAGCGTACTTAAGGAAGATTGTTATATTGATATTGATATTTAAGGTGATACACTGCGTTTAAAAGAATACTGGCTTTAAGTTGAGGACAACTAAAAACCTTGTCACAAGCTTGAACATTATCTAAAGAGTATAATCATTTGTTGAAAACTAAGTTTGTGGCTGTAAAGAGAAGTAGGAGCAATCTAACCTGTTTAAACTGTGAAAGATTTGGGTAACTGAAACTTAAATGAAGAGACAGCAATTTAAGGGAAAATTGTTAATAATCTTAGGTTACTGTAGGGATATTGCAATCTGTATTCAAGGTAATAGGCTTTATAAGTCACTTAGAGGTCAAGAGAGTAAAAGCAATCTCAATAGTATACAGGGTCGACAGCTAATTTTATTAAGTGTTGCTAAAATACAGATAACTGTTTCTTGACGTATAATTAGGCATTGCCATAGTCAGTCACTCCCCCCACGAATATAAGTGCTAGCACACTGTCGTAGAACGCACCCCTCGCACAAATCACTCCCCCCCTTGTCCTTTTTTTGCCACTTCTCCCGTCCCCTCACTTGGATTTATCAGGCCACCACTAGGCCCTTATTAGTCTATATAATCTATATACCCACATATGGTAAGGTTTGTCACTATTAAAAACAAATCACCGGCAATGCCGCCAAAAGGGAAAGAAAAAAAAAGCCTAAAAAGAAATAGTTTAGACATAGAGAATAGAAGCTTACTAGAAACAACAAATATAAATACGATGGAGTCTCAGGACCTAGTAAAACAATTATCAGACATTATGCTGCCACAGTTTGACCAGCTAAAGAGGGATATCTCAGAACTAAGGGCAGAAGTTAAACAGTTTTCAGAGAGGTTACAAGAAGCAGAAACCAGAATATCAGATATAGAGGATATGAATACCAGACATGAGACTAAACTGAAGGAACAATCTAGCCAAATACATATATTACAAAATAAAGTCGAAGAATTAGAAGACAGAGCTAGACGAAGCAATGTCAGAATTATAGGACTCCCAGAGATAGAGGAATTTCAGGATTTAATACACTTTACTGCAATACAACTACTTCAAGGGTTGGGTATGCAAATCCCCCCCCCCAAGGGATACAGGTTGAAAGAGCGCACAGAGTAGGTAGTGCTAGAACCTATGCGGATGGTAAGGCTAAGATTAGACCAGTTATTGTTAAGTATTTGAACTTTCAAGATAAAGCCACGATTATGAGTCAATATAGGAAAAAATTCCCAGTAAAGATAGGAGAGTATAACATTTTGCTCTTCCAAGATTTTTCAGTAGAAACGTCAAAAAAACATAAAGAAATGGTACCTATTTGTACAAGCTTAATCAAAACGGGTCTGAAAGCTTCAATTATATATCCAGCCAAAATTAAAATTTTTAACGAACAAGGAAACGTTCTACTGAATAATTACGAAGAAGCAAAAGATTTCCTATATGCCAGACAGCATTCTTAGTAACTGAATACAGGTAGGAATTAATCCAAAATTAGATTAATCAGGTTCTAAGGAAGAATGAAGCACGAGAGGAGTAATAGTTTTAATACTATAATTAATAGGCTAGGGCCTCCAAGAGATGTCATGGTTATAGTTCTAGCTGAGCAGGTTGTTCTCAGCATTTTTGGGCGATACGGAGGAGGTCTCCTCTTTATCTGGTTTTTTTATGATGCTTTGTTTTTTGCTTATTATGTTCTTTGTTGTGTTATTATTTTCCCATACCTGTTTTCCCTTACCAAAGGGGCCTCCTCCCCCCCCCCCTTTTTTTTTTTTTTTTTCTCTTTTCTTCCCCCAATGCGCTAGAGGGTATGTTATAATGTCTGATGGATGAACAATTAAAAGTAATATCATGGAATGTGGGAGGGATTTCCTCATTATGGAAAAGGAAGAATATTTTGAAGCAATGTAAAAAAAATAATGCAGATATAATTATGCTACAAGAGACGCATTTGAAAAAACAGGAATTAGACAAACTTAAAGTAGGATGGGTTAAGGAGGTGATTGCAACACCCTGTACGACAAGAAAAAGGGGTGTAGCGTTCTTATTTAATAAAAAACTAGATTACAAAATTGTGGGGAAAGAACTAGATATAGAAGGAAGGTTTGCAATATTACACATTATAGTTTATTAAAGATCTTTGATTCTATGCAATATTTATGGCCCAAATAGTCTAGATAAAGTTTTTTGGAACAAGATTCAAGTCAAACTAATGAATTATGGTACGGAAAATATAATATTGGGAGGCGATTTAAACATGGTGATGTATCCAACATTAGACAGGCTGAAACCCTCTAGGAATAGTAATAGCCGAGCAGAAACTAAGTTACTTAAGAATTTGTGTAAGAATTTAAGACTTAAAGACATTTGGAGAATTCAGAATCCTGATGTAAAATGTTTTTCGTGTATATCTCACAGTCATAAAACCATATCCAGGATAGATGTTTTCTTGATTTCAGAAAACCTATTAGGTACAGAAATATTAACCGATATTAAAGAGGTGATAATATCGGACCATGCTATTATTTTATAAAATTTTAAGTTTAAAAGGGTCAAAAGAGATCCAGCTAAGTTTTTCTTCCCGACGCGTTTAAGTACTAATATACAATTTAAAGACTGGCTAAAGAGAAAATGGCAGGAATATATACATTTCAATAAGGAATATGAAAACAAATATGAAATCTTCTGGGAGGCTTTTAAAGCGTTCATTAGAGGGGAAACTAAGGCGTACCTAGTTAGAAATAAGCGGATAGCGCAACAGAAAGAGATACAACTGGCAGGGCAGGTAAGAAACTGCTACAATGCATTTTTAAGTGATAGATCAGGGATACTTTGGGACAAATATATAAGGGCTAAATCAGGAAGAGACACTTTTCTTATGCAGAAACTAAGACAAGAAGATCTTAGAACGAGGGCGTTTTTTTATAGACACAGTGGTAGGGCTGGTAAATTTCTGGCAAACCTAGTGAGGGTTAAGAAGAAGAAGCGTGCTATAGAGATGATTAGAAAGGGATCAGAGAGATTGACCAATATAAAAGAAATAAACGAGTACATATATAAATATTATCAAAACTTGTATACAAAGGATAAGATCGATCTGGAAGCAAAAGCAGATTTTTGGGATAAAATCAGACTACCAAAGCTAGATAAAGAAGATTTAGACGAGCTGAATAGACCCATATCACAGGAAGAAATAAGGAAAGCAATCAATAAAACGGCGGGTAACAAGGCACCTGGCCCAGATCAGGTTCCGATAGAACTTTATAAAATTTTGAAGGAAGAAATAACCCCTACGTTAGAAGGCCTTTTTAATACAATGTATATTAATAATAAAATGCAGTCCAAATATTTTACAACTTCAACAATTTCATTAGTCTTAAAAAAAGGTAAGAACCCGGAAGAGATGGGCTCATATAGACCCATCTCACTGTTAAATAGTGACTACAAACTTCTTATGAGCGTAATTGCCCAAAGATTAAAGAAAATGATGATCCCATTAATCCATAAAGATCAAGTCGGCTTTATGCCTAAGAGGACGTCTACAACCAATCGGAGGAAATTACATTTGATAATAGACTATTACTGGAACCAGAAAAAAAAAAAGGGAAGGGGGATTCAAACAGATATGGCCATCACATCTATAGATGCTGAAAAAGCGTTCGATAGGATTACATGGGATCACCTATTTACAACAATTAGAAACTTTGGTATCACAGGTTCTTTCCTCAGACTGGTACAACTGATATATAACGAACCACAGGCTAACATCTTGATAAATGGTAATATATCACAGAACTTTACTTTACAGAAAGGAACCAGACAAGGGTGCCCGTTATCACCTTATTTGTTCAATTTAGCTATTGAACCTTTAGCTATATATTTGAGAAAGGAAATAGATGGGATCTGGCAAGGGAATAGAAGAATTACGCTCCTATTATACGCGGACGATTTATTGGTCTTCCTAAGAGACACGCAAAGAAATATTCCCCTACTAATTCAAATTCTGGGAGATTTCGGTAAGTTTGCAGGCTATAAAGTAAATGTGAATAAATCAGAGATTTTGTGGTTAATAGAAAAAAAAGATAGCTATAAGAATGCTCCATTCAAGAATGCAAATGGAAAGTTAAAGTATTTAGGCATTACACTGTCCAGAGACCCCAAAAATTGGTATACACTAAACTACCCCCAAATCTGGGCAAAATTGTCTAAGGATATGGCCAGCTGGGCTAAATTTCCATTGACCCTGTCAGGCAAAATAAATCTAATTAAAATGATCCTATTCCCTAAAATTCTGTACTTACTACAAAACTTACCTAGATTTATTAATCGTAAGGACTTAGTATCATTTAAACGAGACTGTCTAAAATTTTTATGGGGCAACAAACGGAAAGCGATTGCACTACATAATTTGTCACTATTTAAAACAGGGGCTGGCTTAGCTTTTCCAGATATAGAGCTATATAACTTAATATGCATGGGTAAATTCGCATTAGAATGGTTAACAGAGGCAAACTACTTCGCTACAAATGATATAGAAGAATTTTTAGTGGCCCCATATGGCTTAAAGGCTCTGCTACATCATAAAGGGAAATTACCAGACAAAGTTAAAAAGCTATCCACCATTAAGAATATAATTGCTGCATGGCATAAACTGTTGAAATTACTACGAGTTAGCCCAGAATATTCAAAGTATCTGACAATAGTGGGGAACCCCAATTTTATACCAGCAATAGAGTCGAAGGTCTTTCATAGATGGAAGAGGAAGGGCCTAATCTACTTACAACAATTGCAAGACAGGGAAACTAAAGCCTGTAGAACATTCCAGGATTTAAGAAGTGAGTTTGGAATCCCTAATAATGAATTTTATGCTTATTTGCAAATACGGCATTTTTTAGAAACTTTTAATAAAGAATCTATGCAAGATAGCTTAGGAGAAAAGATGAATATGGTATTGAATGTATATAGTCAAGGAAACTATTCTATCTCTTTTTGGTATAAGATAATAAAAAAGTTTCAAGAAACAACAAAAATAGGGGCTGTGGCAGCAAGCTGGCGACAGCCAATAGAAAGGCTACAAAAAAGTTTCAATTTGGTAGACAAAGCAACACTATCCATAGGTTGGAGAGAGTCCCAAATGAAAGTGATAAATAAGGTTTATATTACACCTGCTGTAAAAGCAAAATGGGATAAAAATGCCGAAAATAAATGTGCTAGATGCAGTTTCCCATCTGCGGATTTGACACATTGTTTATGGTCCTGTCCAAAGATTCAGAAGAATCACAGGATCAATGGGAAAAATATCAAAATAGAAAAAGAGGATATTATTTTTATGTATCAAACTCCCAGACGGCAGACTAATTTTAAATTTGTAAATACAGCAATACTATTAGGGAGATCACTAATCCTGAAACATTGGAAGTCCACGAAAGCCCCCAGCCTAATAGAATGTATTAATAATATTAAGGGACAATTGATAGTGGAGCAATTTGATACAATAGTTAATTCTGAAACTCAGATTAAACGCTTTCTCGACAAGTGGAAGAGATTTATTCAGGCCTTTTCGGAAACAGAACAGAAGCGGCTAATATACCCTTTTAGAGAGTCAGAAACATTAAATAATGTGATTGCTAGAAAGGAATTTCCAAATTGGAACTAAGCATTGGGGCCCCCCCCTTTTCTCTGGTGGGGGGGGGTTTGGTTTCTTTTCTTCCTTTTTTTTTTTTTTTTTTGTTTTATTTATTGTTTACTACTTGTTTAAAACAGAAACATAAAAATTATAATTGTAATAAGGAGGAGATGATAGCCTGCTATGGCGAATTTTCTGTTTTGTTTTCTGATGTCTGGAATTTCCTGCTACACTTGTATGTTTGTTTTATTTTCCAGAAAAATATTTAAAAATAAAAAAAAAAAAAAAAAGACATCAATGGGGAGAGACGGCTGAAAAAAAGCTGAACACCTGCAATAAAGGAGCGTAAAGCTCCGTAACGCTGCCTTATTGATTCCTATGGGGAAACAAAATTTATGTTTACACCTAACACCCTAACATAAACCCCGAGTCTAAACACCCCTAATCTGCCGTCCCCGACACCGCCGATACCTACATTATATTTATTAACCCATAATCTGCCGCACCGACACCGCCGTCACCTACATTATACTTTTTTCACCCCTAATCTGCCACCCCCGACATCGCCGCCACCTACAGTACACTTATTAACCCCTAATCTGCCGCCCTCAACGTTGCCACCACTATACTAACTAGGTAGAATAGTTAGTAAATAGTTATTAACTATTTACTAGCTACCTAGCTAAAATAAATACAAATTTACCTGTAAAATAAAACCTAACCTGTCTTACACTAACACCTAACCTTACACTACAATTAAATAAATTACATTAATGAAATACAATTAACTAAATTACAAAACCCCCCCACTAAATTACACAAAATAAAAAAAGAAATTATCAAATATTTAAACTAATTACACCTAATCTGATAGCCCTATCAAAATTAAAAAGCTCCCCTCTAAATAAAAAAAAACCCTAGCCTACAATAAACTACCGTTAGCTTCCCAACAGTAAAACCCACCACCCACACAACCAAACCCCCCAAATAAAATCCTAACTAAAAAAACTAAGCTCCCCATTGCCTTGAAAAGGGCATTTGGATGGGCATTGCCCTTAAAATGGCATTTAGCTCTTTTTCGGTGCCCAAAACCCCTAATCTAAAAATAAAACCCACCCAATAAACCCTTAAAAAAACTAACACTAACCCCCGAAGATCCACTTACAGTTTTTGAAGACCCGACATCCATCCTCAACAAAGCAGCAGAAGTCCTTAGCAAAGCCGGCAGAATTCTTCATTCAAGTGGCAAAAAGTCTTCATTCAACCGGGCAGAAGTCTTCATCCAGATGGCATCTTCTATCTTCATCCATCCGGCGCGGAGCGGCTCCATCTTTAAGACATCCGGCGCAGAGCATCCTCTTCTTGGATGACGTCACTTAAAGGAACCTTTATTCTTCAGTTGCCGTGGAAAGAAGAGGATGCTCTGCGCCAGATGTCTTGAATATGGAGCTGCTCTGTGCCGGATGGATGAAGACTTCTGCCGACTTGGATGAAGACTTCGGTCTGCTTGGATGAAGACTTCTGCCGGCTTCGATGAGGACTTCTACCGATTCGTTGAGGATGGATTTCGGGTCTTTATAAACTGTAAGTGGATCTTCGGGGGGTTAGTGTTAGGTTTTTTTAAGGGATTATTGGATGGGTTTTATTTTTAGCTTTGGGTTTGGGCGGAAAATTAGCTAAATGCCCTTTTAAGGGCAATGCCCATCCAAATGCCCTTTTCAGGGCAATAGGGAGCTTAGGTTTTTTAGTTAGGATTTTATTTGGGGGGTTGGTTGTGTGGGTGGTGGGTTTTACTGTTGGGGGGTTGTTTGTATTTTTATTTACAGGTAAAAGAGCTAATTTCTTTGGGGCAATGGCCGGCAAAAAGCCCTTTTAAGGGCTATTGGTAGTTTAGTTTAGGCTAGGTTTTTTTTTTATTTGGGGGGGGCTTTTTTATTTTGATTGGGCTATTAGATTAGATGAAATTAGTTTAAAAATCTGATAATTTATTTTTTATTTTGTGCAATTTAGTGTTTTTTTTTTTTTGTAATTTAGTTAATTGGATTTAATTAATGTAATTTATTTAATTGTAGTGTAAGGTTAGGTGTTAGTGTAAGACAGGTTAGGTTTTATTTTACAGGTAAATTTATTTTTATTTTAGCTATTTAGCAAGTAAATAGTTAATAACTATTTACTAACTAGTCTACCTAGTTAAAATAGATACAAACTTAGCTGTAAAATAGAAATAAAACCTAAGCTAGATACAATGTAACTATTAGTTATATTGTAGCTAGCTTAGGGTTTATTTTACAGGTAAGTATTTAGTTTTAAATAGGAATTATTTAGTTAATTATAGGAATGTATAATTAGATTTATTTAATTATATTAAAGTAGGGGGTGTTAGTGATAAACTTAGGGTTAGGTTTAGAGGTTAATAACTTTAGTATAGGGGCGGCGACTTTGGGGGCGGCAGATTAGGGGTTAATAATATTTAACTAGTGTTTGCAATGCTGGAGTATAGCGGTTTAGGGGTTAATATGTTTATTATAGTGGCGGCGATGTCCAGGGCGGCAGATTAGGGGTTAATAATTTTATTTTAGTGTTTGCGATGCGGGGGGCCTCGGTTTAGGGGTTAATAGGTAGTTGATGGGTGTTAGTGTACTTTTTAGCACTTTAGTTATGAGTTTTATGTTACGGCGTTGTAGCATAAAACCCATAACTACTGACTTTCAGTTTACGTTATGGATCTTGTAGTTTTAGGATGTCACTTTTTGGCCTCCCAGGCAAACTCGTAATAACGGCGCTATGGAAGTCCCATTGAAAAAGGACTTTTTGAAATGTTGTTATGTAGTGTCTGTATAATATGTAGAGATCACTAACAGCTGAGTGAATATGTTGTTGTTCTGTAGTGTCTGTAGAATATGTAGAGATCACTCATAGCTAAATGAATATGTTTTTCTGTATTGTCTGTAGAATATGTAGAGATCACTTACAGCTGAGTGAGTATGTGTTTCTGTAGTGTCTGTAGATAATGTATAGAGATCGCTCACAGATGAGTGAATATGTTGTTATGTAGTGTCTGTATAATATGTAGAGATCACTCACAACTTAGTGAATATGTTGCTCTGTAGTGTCTGTAGAATATTTAGAGATCATTAACAGTTGAGTGAATATGTTGTTGTTCTGTAGTGATTGTAGAATATGTAGAGAGACGACCACTCACAGCTGAGTGAATATGTTGTTGTTCTGTAGTGATTGTAGAATATGTAGAGAGACAACGCACAGCTGAGTTAATATGTTGTTGTTCTGTAATGTCTGTAGAATATGTATAGTGATCACTCATAGCTGAGTGAATATGTTGTTCTGTATTTTTTGTTGTTTATGCAGAGATCACTCACAGCTGAATGAATATGCTATTCATACCTTGTGTTCTTTTTTGTGTGTTTATTGTTTATGTAAAGAGATAGAGATATTACACAGTATATTACACAGTACATATTACCCAGTATATATTACACAGTATATTACACAGTATATTACGAAGTACATAATACACAGTATAAATTACACAGTACATATTACACAGTATATATTACACAGTACATATTACACAGTATATATTACACAGTATATTACACAGTACATATTACACAGTATATATTACACAGTACATATTACACAGTACATATTACACAGTATATATTACACAGTACATATTACACAGTACATATTACACAGTATATATTACACAGTACATATTACACAGTACGTATTACACAGTACATATTACACAGTATATATTACACAGTATATATTACACAGTACATATTACACAGTACATATTACACAGTATATATTACACAGTATATATTACACAGTATATATTACACAGTACATATTACACAGTATATATTACACAGTACATATTACACAGTATATATTACACAGTACATATTACACAGTACATATTACACAGTATATATTACACAGTGCATATTACACAGTACGTATTACACATTACATATTAAACAGTATATATTACACAGTACATATTACACAGTATATATTACACAGTACATATTACATAGTATATTTTATACAGTATATTACACAGTATATATAACACAGTATATATTACACTGTATATATTACACAGTGCATATTACACAGTACGTATTACACAGTACATAATAAACAGTATATATTACACAGAACATATTACACAGTATATATTACACAGTACATATTACATAGTACATTTTATACAGTATATTACACAGTATATATTACACAGTATATATTACACAGTACATATTACACAGTATATTACATAGTACATATTACACAGTATATATTACACAGTACATATTACACATTATATTACACAGTACATATTATATAGTATATTATACAGTACATCTTACACAGTATATATTACACAGTACATATTATACAGTATATTACACAATATATATTACACAGTATATATTACACAGCACATATTACAAAGTACATATTATACAGTATATTACACAGTACATATTACACAATACTTATTATATAGTATATATTACACAGTGCATATTACACAGTATATATTACACAGTACATATTACACAGCATATTACACAATATATTACACAGTATATTACACAGTATATATTACACAGTATATATTACACTGTATATATTACACAGTATATTACACAGTATATATTACACAGTATATTACACAGTACAGATTACACAATACATATTACACAATATATATTACACCGTATATATTAAACAGCATATTACACAGTACATATTACACAGTATATTACAAAGTACATATTACACAGTATATATAACACAGTACATATTACACATTATATTACACAGTATATTACACAGTACATATTACACAGTACATATTACACAGTATATTACACAGCACATAATACACAGTATATTACACAGTATATTACACAGTACACATTACACAGTACACATTACACAGTATATATTACACAGTACATATTACACAGTATATATTACACAGTATATTACACAGTACATATTACACAGTATATATTACACAGTACATATTACACAGTATATATTACACAGTACATATTACACAGTACATATTACACAGTATATATTACACAGTACATATTACACAGTACATATTACACAGTACATATTACACAGTATATATTACACAGTGCATATTACACAGTACATATTACATAGTATATATAACACAATATATATTACACAGTACATATTACACAGTACATATTACACAGTATATTGCACAGTACATATTACACAGTACATATTACACAGTATATTACACAGTACATATTACACAGTACATATTACACAGTACATATTACACAGCACATATTACACAGTACATATTATACAGAACATATTACACAGTACGTATTACACAGTACATATTACACAGTACATATTTCACTGGACATATTACACAGTACATATTACACAGTACATATTGCACAGTATATATTACACAGTGTATATTACACAGTACATATTACACAGTATATATTACACAGTGCATATTACACAGTACGTATTACACATTACATAATAAACAGTATATATTACACAGAACATATTACACAGTATATATTACACAGTACATATTACATAGTACATTTTATACAGTATATTACACAGTATATATTACACAGTATATATTACACAGTACATATTACACAGTATATTACATAGTACATATTACACAGTACATATTACACAGTATATATTACACAGTGCATATTACACAGTACATATTACATAGCATACACAACACAATATATATTACACAGTACATATTACACAGTACATATTACACAGTACATATTACACAGTATATTACACAGTACATATTACACAGTACATATTACACAGAACATATTACACAGTACGTATTACACAGTACATATTACACAGTATATTACACAGTACATATTACACAGTACATATTACACAGCACATATTACACAGTACATATTACACAGAACATATTACACAGTACGTATTACACAGTACATATTACACAGTACATATTACACAGTACATATTACACAGTATATTACACAGTACATATTACACAGTACATATTACACAGCACATATTACACAGTACATATTACACAGTACATATTACACAGTATATATTACACAGTGCATATTACACAGTACATATTACACAGTATATATTACACAGTGCATATTACACAGTACATATTACACAGTATATATTACACAGTACATATTACACAGTACATATTACACAGCACATATTACATTGTACATATTACACAATACATATTACACAGTATATATTACACAGTGCATATTACTCAGTACATATTACACAGTATATATTACACAGTACATATTACACAGTACATATTACACAGTACATATTACACAGCACATATTACACAGTACATATTACACAGTACATATTACACAGTACATATTACACAGCACATATTACACAGTACATATTACACAGTACATATTACACAGTACATATTACACAGTACATATTACACAGCACATATTACACAGTACATATTACACAGTATATATTACACAGTATATATTACACAGTGCATATTACACAGTACATATTACACAGTATATATTACACAGTGCATATTACACAGTACATATTACACAGTATATATTACACAGTACATATTACACAGTACATATTACACAGCACATATTACATTGTACATATTACACAATACATATTACACAGTATATATTACACAGTGCATATTACTCAGTACATATTACACAGTATATATTACACAGTATATATTACACAGTACATATTACACAGTACATATTACACAGCACATATTACACAGTACATATTACACAGTACATATTACAAAGTATATATTACACACTGCATATTACACAGTACATATTACACCAGGGCTCGACAAACCCAGGAGCCTGGGAGCCATTGTCTCCTAGAATTTTACCCCTGGCTCCTAAGTTTTTGGGTTATTTTCCATATATATATGTAATGAGTTTAGCAAGAGAGAAAAAATCCTGGTTTATAATCCTGGATAAAAGACAGGGGATTCAGCACTCTTTTATAAAGAATTTTATTAGCTCTTACATAAGGTAACGTATCCAAATTCTGCTTTGGCCGCTGAAGTAGAAGGCGGTCATCTACACCCCTGTACACAGACTCTTAAATACTGTAACTAATAAGAACAGGTGTTCAGAGTGTTCATGTGTGTAAATATTAACAGCAATTTTAAATCAACATTTAAACCTAACCGGTCAGGGATCTGTGAAAGTACCTTGTTAAGAATGGTTACATATGGCATAAGTAAATAGCTATCCTCAAGCGTCAAAGGATAGTCATAAGCAAGTTATGTGAAAATATGTACATATGCATGAAGTATATGCAGGAGGAACTGCGCCCAGACTACTACACCCTGCTGCGTACGGCACCTCTTATAAGAGGCTACTTGCCAGGCAGGTAGATAAATATGGGATCTAAGTAGTCAGTGGGATCGTATATATATATATATATATATATATATATATATATATATATATATATATATATATATATATACAAATCCATCTGGCTGGCTCCTAAATATTCTTACTGGCTATTAATTTTTAAACAGATTTGTCAAGAATTACACAGTACATATTACACAGAGTGAGACACCTCACACTAGCACACCTGACCAGCAGAGGGAACCAGAGAATATCTCATATTATTGTTATAGTCAACAGTAAGGAATGCCTCACAATATCACACCAGACCAGCAGAGGGAACCAGAGAACATTTCATATTATTGCTTTTAGTTAGCATTAAGAGACACCTAACACTAGCACACCTGACCAGCAGAGGGAACCAAAGTACATCTCATAGTATTGCTTATAATCAGCAGTGAGACGCCTCATAGTATCATACCTGACCAGCAGAGAGAACCAGAGAGCATGTCATATTATTGCTTATAGTCAGCAGTAAGAGACACCTCACACTAGCACACCTGACCAGCAGAGGGAACCACATAACATCTCATATTATTGCTTATAGTCAGCAATAAGAGACACCTCACAATATCACACCTGACCAGCAGAGGGAACCAAAGGACATCTCATATTATTCTTATAATCAGCAGTGAGACACCTCACACTATCACACCTGACCAGCAGAGGGAATCAGAGAGCATCTCATACGTTTGCTTATAATCAGCAGTAAGAGATACCTCACACTATCACATCAGATCTGCAGAGGTAACCAAAGAACATCTCATATTATTGCTTGTATTCAGCAGTGAGACACCTCACAGTAGCATACCTGACCAGCAGAGGTAACCAAAGAACATCTCATATTATTGTTATAGTCAGCATTAAGAGACACCTCACACTAGCACACCTGACCAGCAGAGGGAGCCAAAGTACATCTCATATTATTGTTTATAATCAGCAGTGAGACACCTCACACTGTCACACTTGACCAGCAGTGGGAACCAGAGAGCATCTCATATTATTGCTTATAGTCAGCAGTAAGAGACACCTCACACTATCACACCAAATCTTCAGAGGGAACCAGAGAGCATCTCATATTATTGCTTACAGTCAGCAGTAAGAGACACCTCACAGTAGCACACCTGACCAGCAGAGGGAACCAAAGAACATCTCATATTATTGTTATAGTCAGCAGTAAGAGACACCTCACACTATCACACCTGATCAGCAGAGGGAACCAGAGAGCATCTCATATTATTGCTTATTTGTCAGCAGTAAGAGATACCTCACACTAGCACACCTGACCAGCAGAGGGAACCAGATAATATATCATATTATTGCTTATAATCAGCAGTAAGAGACACCTCACACTATCACACCAAATCTTCAGAGGGAACCAGAGAGCATGTCATATTATTGCTTATAGTCAGCAGTAAGAGACACCTCACACTATCACACCTGACCAGCAGAGGGAACCACATAACATCTCATATTATTGCTTATAGTCAGCAATAAGAGACACCTCACAATATCACACCTGACCAGCAGAGGGAACCAAAGGACATCTCATATTATTGTTATAATCAGCAGTGAGACACCTCACACTATCACACCTGACCAGCAGAGGGAACCAGAGAGCATCTCATACGTTTGCTTATAATCAGCAGTAAGAGATACCTCACACTATCACATCAGATCTGCAGAGGTAACCAAAGAACATCTCATATTATTGCTTGTATTCAGCAGTGAGACACCTCACAGTAGCATACCTGACCAGCAGAGGTAACCAAAGAACATCTCATATTATTGTTATAGTCAGCATTAAGAGACACCTCACACTAGCACACCTGACCAGCAGAGGGAGCCAAAGTACATCTCATATTATTGTTTATAATCAGCAGTGAGACACCTCACACTGTCACACTTGACCAGCAGTGGGAACCAGAGAGCATCTCATATTATTGCTTATAGTCAGCAGTAAGAGACACCTCACACTATCACACCAAATCTTCAGAGGGAACCAGAGAGCATCTCATATTATTGCTTACAGTCAGCAGTAAGAGACACCTCACAGTAGCACACCTGACCAGCAGAGGGAACCAAAGAACATCTCATATTATTGTTATAGTCAGCAGTAAGAGACACCTCACACTATCACACCTGATCAGCAGAGGGAACCAGAGAGCATCTCATATTATTGCTTATTTGTCAGCAGTAAGAGATACCTCACACTAGCACACCTGACCAGCAGAGGGAACCAGATAATATATCATATTATTGCTTATAATCAGCAGTAAGAGACACCTCACACCAGCACACCTGACCAGCAGAGGGAACCAGAGAATATATCATATTATTGTTATACTCAACAGTGAGACACCTCACACCAGCAGAGGTAACCAAAGAACATCACATATTATTGCTTATAGTCTGCAGTAAGAGACACTTCACACTATCACACCTGGCCAGCAGAGGGAACCAGAGAGTATCTCATATTATTGCTTATACTCAGCAGTAAGAGACACCTCACACTATCACACCTGACCAGCAGAGGGAACTAGAGAGCATATCATATTATTGCTTATAATCAGCAGTGAGACACCTCACACTATCACATCTGACCAGCAGAGGGAACTAGAGAGCATCTCAAATAATTACTTATAGTCAGCAGTAAGAGGCACCTCCCACTATCACACCTGACCAGCAGAGGTAACCAAAGAAGATTTCATATTATTGCTTGCAATCAGCAGTAAGACACCTCACAGTATTACACCTGACCAGCAGAGGGAACCAATGTACAGCTCATATTATTGTTTATAATCAGCAGTGAGACACCTCACACTATCACACCTGACCAGCAGAGGGAACCAGAGAACATCTAATTTTAATTGCTTATAGTCAGCAGTGAGACACCTCACAATATCACACCTGATCACTCAGCAGAGGGGACCAGAGAACATCTCATATTATTGATTGTAATCAGTAATGAGACACCTCACACTAACACAGCTGACCAGCAGAGGGAACCAGAGAATATCTCATATTATTGTTATAGTCAACAGTAAGGAATGCCTCACAATATCACACCAGACCAGCAGAGGGAACCAGAGAACATTTCATATTATTGCTTTTAGTTAGCATTAAGCGATACCTCACACTAGCACACCTGACCAGCAGAGGGAACCAAAGTACATCTCATATTATTGCTTATAATCAGCAGTGAGACACCTCACATTTTCACAACTGACCAGCAGTGGGAACCAAAGTACATCTCATATTATTGCTTATAATCAGCAGTGAGACACCTCACACTATCACACCTGACCAGCAGAGGGAACCAGAGAGCATCTCATATTATTGCTTATAGTCAGCAGAAGGAGACACCTCACAATATCACACCTGACCAGCAGAGGGAACCAGAGAACATGTCATATTATTGCTTTTAGTCAGCATTAAGAGATACCTCACACTATCACACCTGACCAGCAGAGGGAACCAGAGAGCATCTCATATTATTGCTTATAGTCAGCAGTAAGAGACACCTCACACTATAACACCTGACCAGCAGAGGGAACCAGAGATCATCTCATATTATTGCTTATAATCTGCAGTGAGACACCTCACAGTAGCACACCTGACCAGCAGAGGGAACCAAATAACATCTCATATTATTGCTTATAGTCAGCAGAAATATACACCTCACAATATCACACCTGACCAGCAGAGGGAACCAAAGAACATCTCATATTATTGCTTATAATCTGCAGTGAGACACCTCACACTATCACACCTGACCAGCAGAGGGAACCAGAGAATATCTCATATTATTGCTATAGTCAACAGTAAGGAATGCCTCACAATATCATACCTGACCAGCAGAGGGAACCAGAGAGCATCTCATATTATTGCTTATAGTCAGCAGTAAGAGACACCTCACACAATCACACCTGACCAGCAGAGGGAACCAAATAACATCTCATATTATTGCTTATAGTCAGCAGAAGGAGACACCTCACAATATCACACCTGGCCAGCAGAGGGAACCAAAGAACATCTCATATTATTGCTTATAATCTGCAGAGACACCTCACACTATAACACCTGACCAGCAGAGGGAACCAGAGAACATGTCATATTATTGCTTTTAGTCAGCATTAAGAGATACCTCACACTATCACACCTGACCAGCAGAGGGAACCAGAGAGCATCTTATATTATTGCTTATAGTCAGCAGTAAGAGACACCTCACACTATAACACCTGACCAGCAGAGGGAACCAGAGATCATCTCATATTATTGCTTATAATCTGCAGTGAGACACCTCACAGTAGCACACCTGACCAGCAGAGGGAACCAAATAACATCTCATATTATTGCTTATAGTCAGCAGTAAGAGACACCTCACACTATAACACCTGACTAGCAGAGGGAACCAGAGAATATCTCATATTATTGCATATAATCTGCAGTGAGACACCTCCCAATATCACACCTGACCAGCAGAGGGAACCAGAGAACATTTCATATTATTGCTTTTAGTCAGCATTAAGAGATACCTCACACTATCACACCTGACCAGCAGAGGGAACTAAAGAACATCTCATATTATTGCTTATAATCAGCAGTAAGAAGAGGCACCTCGCACTATCACACCTGACCAGCAGAGTAAACCAAAGAACATCTCATATTATTGCTTATAATCTGCAGTGAGACACCTCACACTATCACACCTGACCAGCAGAGGGAACCAGAGAATATCTCATATTATTGCTTATAATCTGCAGTGAGACACCTCACACTATCACACCTGACCAGCAGAGGGAACCAGAGAGCATCTCTTATTATTGCTTATAGTCAGCAGTAAGAGACACCTCACACTATCACACCTGACCAGCAGACGGAAACAAAGCACATCTCATATTATTGCGTATAATCAGCAGTGAGACACCTCACAATATCACACCTGATCACTCAGCAGAGGGGACCAGAGAACATCTCATATTATTGATTGTAATCAGCAATGAGACACCTCACACTAACACACCTGACCAGCAGAGGGAACTAGAGAATATCTCATATTATTGTTATAGTCAACAGTAAGAAATGCCTCACAATATCACACCAGACCAGCAGAGGGAACCAGAGAACATTTCATATTATTGCTTTTAGTTAGCATTAAGAGATACCTCACACTAGCACACCTGACCAGCAGAGAGAACCAAAGTACATCTCATATTATTGCTTATAATCAGCAGTGAGACACCTCACATTTTCACAACTGACCAGCAGAGGGAACCAAAGTACATCTCATATTATTGCTTATAATCAGAAGTGAGACACCTCACACTATCACACCTGACCAGCAGAGGGAACCAGACAGCATCTCATATTATTGCTTATAGTCAGCAGAAGGAGACACCTCACAATATCACACCTGACCAGCAGAGGGAACCAAGGAACATCTCATATTATTGCTTATAATCTGCAGTGAGACACCTCAAACTATAACACCTGACCAGCAGAGGGAACCCGAGAATATCTCATATTATTGCTTATAATCTGCAGTGAGACACCTCACAATATCACACCTGACCAGCAGAGGGAACCAGAGAACATTTCATATTATTGCTTATAGTCAGCATTAAGAGATACCTCACACTATCACACCTGACCAGCAGAGGGAACTAAAGAACATCTCATATTATTGCTTATAATCAGCAGTAAGAAGAGGCACCTCGCACTATCACACCTGACCAGCAGAGTAAACCAAAGAACATCTCATATTATTGCTTATAATCTGCAGTGAGACACCTCACACTATCACACCTGACCAGCAGAGGGAAACAAAGAATATCTCATATTATTGCTTATAATCTGCAGTGAGACACCTCACACTATCACACCTGACCAGCAGAGGGAAACAAAGAACATCTCATATTATTGCGTATAATATGCAGTGAGACACCTCACAATATCACACCTGATCACTCAGCAGAGGGGACCAGAGAACATCTCATATTATTGATTGTAATCAGCAATGAGACACCTCACACTAACACACCTGACCAGCAGAGGGAACCAGAGAATATCTCATATTATTGTTATAGTCAACAGTAAGGAATGCCTCACAATATCACACCAGAACAGCAGAGGGAACCAGAGAACATTTCATATTATTGCTTTTAGTTAGCATTAAGAGATACCTCACACTAGCACACCTGACCAGCAGAGGGAACCAAAGTACATCTCATATTATTACTTATAATCAGCAGTGAGACACCTCACACTTTTACAACTGACCAGCAGAGGGAACTGTTACAAACTGCTATTTGTAACTGGCCCTTTAAATGAAAAATTGCCCTGCTTCCATGGATCGTGGAGAAGCCTATTTGCCAGCCTCCTTCCTCATGACTATGGCCCCTGGAAGATTGTGCCCCTGAGAACATATTAACTTTTATTGGGTGTGTATGGCCCTTTAAGAACCGTCTGGGGACATATTGTGACTTTGGTGAACAATGCCCCTTTAAGACTATGTCCCCAGACCTGTAAAATAGCTTGTCCCTGGCTTTCTCCCACTTGGTTCAGTGAATGGGACTTGCTGAGCCAGGTGCCACACAGGCAGAGTGTTCCACAGAGGGGGAGCACTGTTACAGAGGCATTGGTTTTCATTGTGTGCCATTAAGAGTTAATTTTGTTGAGCTTCAAGAAGCTTTCTAAATGCAAGTTTGCTGGGATCAGCTCTAATTAAGTTTAGTGATAAAACATTCCCATTGTCTAATCAGACTGCTAGTGATAAGGTGGACTGCATTGTTTTATTGTGTGTAATGTTATCTGCTGTTGTGGCCTGTCAAAGGGCGTTGCCTCTCTATCTAAATGCATCAAATGTGTGATTGGGGATTTTATGCCTCCCCCTGAGAGTGTCTTTTTTGCATGTAACCTCAATAAAAACCAGGCTGTGTGTTCCAGCACATCAGACCTATTCTGACCCTCTAACTTGCAGCTTTGACTCATGTTTGTAGGATACAGCTATAATTACTACAGGGATTGCTATGCTTTTCATACTCCCTTAGCTACAGGGATTGCTACAGAAGGAAGAGGTTCACCTACTGGAGCCTGGTCGTAGGTCCAGGGCGCAGAGCAGACGGCGAGATACCAGCCCAGCAGCGGTGGTTCATAGAGTCTGCATTTCTGATGGTGGCTACGCAGTAGTTAGAGTGTCTACGGTGCTGCTGCTCCTTTGGGGAGCGCTAGGAGCATCCTTTTCTACGGTCCAACTTCCAGCCAGCCTGGAGGCAACCGTAACATTTGGCGGCAGCGGTGGGATAGCGTCCTAGCGCAAGGAGCAGCACCCCAACAGCACTGGTATCGTAGGAGAGTTGAGGGCAACGCTAGCCACTGCGCAGCGTCCCTACCTACAGCAGCATGGAGCTGACAAGATACTGGTCAGAACCCTGTGAAGAGCACCTCAACCGGATCCGTCGCTATGAGGGCGCGGATTTCGTTCCAGAGGTAAAGAGGCGGCTAGTCCGATATGGTCCAGACCCTGCGCAGGAGGTAGTCAGTCGCATCATCCGGGAATTGGATACGGAGAACAAAGCGGCACGAGCCTTTGAGCGCCAACTGTGGAGTTTGAGGGTATGGACACCTAGTCTCCAGCGAGAAAGTGAGTTACAGGGAGCGGAGAGCAACAACCTCCCTCCCCAGCGGCAGCCGGAGTTACAGGGAGAGGAGAGCAGCGACCTCCCTCCCCAGCGGCAGTATACCGTGCAGAGGGAAGAGACAACCAGTCTCCTTCCCCAACCAGAGATACCAGAGGCAGCAGGCCTCATAGACTGGTCCTGGGAGGACCCCCAGCAGGCAGGTGGAGATGGGACCGCAGTCTCTCTACCGGCCCTACAGGGATGCTGGGCAGGCGGCCCAGATCCCCAGCGACAGACCCAGCTACAGGGAGGGGAGAGCATCGACCTCCCTCCCCAGCTGGAGTGTGCCTTCCAGGGAGAGGAGACAACCGGTCTCTCTCCCCAGCCGCAGCATGTTCCACAGGAAGCGGAGAGCATCAACCTCCCTTCCCAACGGCCGCCGGAGTATCAGGAGGAGGAGGTAAGCCAATCTCCCCCTCCCCAGCTAACTCCTAACTTGGGCCCAGGGTTAACAGTGGAGATGTTAACCCCCACTGACCCCCACGTTCCCTTTGCCACCGGGCAGGACTATGCCCCAATTCCCCCAGCAGAAGAGCTGGCATCAGGGAAACAGCAGAGGGAAACAAAGAATATCTCATATTATTGCTTATAATCTGCAGTGAGACACCTCACACTGTCACACCTGACCAGCAGAGGGAAACAAAGAACATCTCATATTATTGCTTATAATCTGCAGTGAGACACCTCACACTATCACACCTGACCAGCAGAGGGAAACAAAGAACATCTCATATTATTGCTTATAATCTGCAGTGAGACACCTCACACTATCACACCTGACCAGCAGAGGGAAACAAAGAACATCTCATATTATTGCGTATAATATGCAGTGAGACACCTCACAATATCACACCTGATCACTCAGCAGAGGGGACCAGAGAACATCTCATATTATTGATTGTAATCAGCAATGAGACACCTCACACTAACACACCTGACCAGCAGAGGGAACCAGAGAATATCTCATATTATTGTTATAGTCAACAGTAAGGAATGCCTCACAATATCACACCAGAACAGCAGAGGGAACCAGAGAACATTTCATATTATTGCTTTTAGTTAGCATTAAGAGATACCTCACACTAGCACACCTGACCAGCAGAGGGAACCAAAGTACATCTCATATTATTGCTTATAATCAGCAGTGAGACACCTCACACTTTTACAACTGACCAGCAGAGGGAACTGTTACAAACTGCTATTTGTAACTGGCCCTTTAAATGAAAAATTGCCCTGCTTCCATGGATCGTGGAGAAGCCTATTTGCCAGCCTCCTTCCTCATGACTATGGCCCCTGGAAGATTGTGCCCCTGAGAACATATTAACTTTTATTGGGTGTGTATGGCCCTTTAAGAACCGTCTGGGGACATATTGTGACTTTGGTGAACAATGCCCCTTTAAGACTATGTCCCCAGACCTGTAAAATAGCTTGTCCCTGGCTTTCTCCCACTTGGTTCAGTGAATGGGACTTGCTGAGCCAGGTGCCACACAGGCAGAGTGTTCCACAGAGGGGGAGCACTGTTACAGAGGCATTGGTTTTCATTGTGTGCCATTAAGAGTTAATTTTGTTGAGCTTCAAGAAGCTTTCTAAATGCAAGTTTGCTGGGATCAGCTCTAATTAAGTTTAGTGATAAAACATTCCCATTGTCTAATCAGACTGCTAGTGATAAGGTGGACTGCATTGTTTTATTGTGTGTAATGTTATCTGCTGTTGTGGCCTGTCAAAGGGCGTTGCCTCTCTATCTAAATGCATCAAATGTGTGATTGGGGATTTTATGCCTCCCCCTGAGAGTGTCTTTTTTGCATGTAACCTCAATAAAAACCAGGCTGTGTGTTCCAGCACATCAGACCTATTCTGACCCTCTAACTTGCAGCTTTGACTCATGTTTGTAGGATACAGCTATAATTACTACAGGGATTGCTATGCTTTTCATACTCCCTTAGCTACAGGGATTGCTACAGAAGGAAGAGGTTCACCTACTGGAGCCTGGTCGTAGGTCCAGGGCGCAGAGCAGACGGCGAGATACCAGCCCAGCAGCGGTGGTTCATAGAGTCTGCATTACTGATGGTGGCTACGCAGTAGTTAGAGTGTCTACGGTGCTGCTGCTCCTTTGGGGAGCGCTAGGAGCATCCTTTTCTACGGTCCAACTTCCAGCCAGCCTGGAGGCAACCGTAACATTTGGCGGCAGCGGTGGGATAGCGTCCTAGCGCAAGGAGCAGCACCCCAACAGCACTGGTATCGTAGGAGAGTTGAGGGCAACGCTAGCCACTGCGCAGCGTCCCTACCTACAGCAGCATGGAGCTGACAAGATACTGGTCAGAACCCTGTGAAGAGCACCTCAACCGGATCCGTCGCTATGAGGGCACGGATTTCGTTCCAGAGGTAAAGAGGCGGCTAGTCCGATATGGTCCAGACCCTGCGCAGGAGGTAGTCAGTCGCATCATCCGGGAATTGGATACGGAGAACAAAGCGGCACGAGCCTTTGAGCGCCAACTGTGGAGTTTGAGGGTATGGACACCTAGTCTCCAGCGAGAAAGTGAGTTACAGGGAGCGGAGAGCAACAACCTCCCTCCCCAGCGGTAGCCGGAGTTACAGGGAGAGGAGAGCAGCAACCTCCCTCCCCAGCGGCAGTATACCGTGCAGAGGGAAGAGACAACCAGTCTCCTTCCCCAACCAGAGATACCAGAGGCAGCAGGCCTCATAGACTGGTCCTGGGAGGACCCCCAGCAGGCAGGTGGAGATGGGACCGCAGTCTCTCTACCGGCCCTACAGGGATGCTGGGCAGGCGGCCCAGATCCCCAGCGACAGACCCAG
Organism: Bombina bombina; assembly: GCF_027579735.1. Classification (NCBI taxonomy): domain Eukaryota; kingdom Metazoa; phylum Chordata; class Amphibia; order Anura; family Bombinatoridae; genus Bombina; species Bombina bombina. The sequence continues at coordinate 1,154,715,830 of NC_069503.1, read as the reverse complement.
CTACAGGGAGGGGAGAGCATCGACCTCCCTCCCCAGCTGGAGTGTGCCTTCCAGGGAGAGGAGACAACCGGTCTCTCTCCCCAGCCGCAGCATGTTCCACAGGAAGCGGAGAGCATCAACCTCCCTTCCCAACGGCCGCCGGAGTATCAGGAGGAGGAGGTAAGCCAATCTCCCCCTCCCCAGCTAACTCCTAACTTGGGCCCAGGGTTAACAGTGGAGATGTTAACCCCCACTGACCCCCACGTTCCCTTTGCCACCGGGCAGGACTATGCCCCAATTCCCCCAGAAGAAGAGCTGGCATCAGGGAAACAGCAGAGGGAAACAAAGAATATCTCATATTATTGCTTATAATCTGCAGTGAGACACCTCACACTGTCACACCTGACCAGCAGAGGGAAACAAAGAACATCTCATATTATTGCTTATAATCTGCAGTGAGACACCTCACACTATCACACCTGACCAGCAGAGGGAAACAAAGAACATCTCATATTATTGCTTATAATCTGCAGTGAGACACATCACAATATCACACCTGATCACTCAGCAGAGGGGACCAGAGAACATCTCATATTATTGATTGTAATCAGCAATGAGACACCTCACACTAACACACCTGACCAGCAGAGGGAACCAGAGAATATCTCATATTATTGTTATAGTCAACAGTAAGGAATGCCTCACAATATCACACCAGACCAGCAGAGGGAACCAGAGAACATTTCATATTATTGCTTTTAGTTAGCATTAAGAGATACCTCACACTAGCACACCTGACCAGCAGAGAGAACCAAAGTACATCTCATATTATTGCTTATAATCAGCAGTGAGACACCTCACACTTTCACAACTGACCAGCAGAGGGAACCAAAGTACATCTCATATTATTGCTTATAATCAGCAGTGAGACACCTCACACTATCACACCTGACCAGCAGAGGGAAACAAAGTACATCTCATATTATTGCTTATAATCAGCAGTGAGACACCTCACACTAGCACACCTGACCAGCAGAGGGAACCAAAGTACATCTCATATTATTGCTTATAATCAGCAGTGAGACACCTCACACTTTCACAACTGACCAGCAGAGGGAACCAAAGTACATCTCATATTATTGCTTATAATCAGCAGTGAGACACCTCACACTTTCACAACTGACCAGCAGAGGGAACTAAAGAACATCTCATATTATTGCTTATAATCAGCAGTGAGACACCTCACACTATCACACCTGACCAGCAGAGGGAACCAGAGAGCATCTCATATTATTGCTTATAGTCAGCAGTAAGAGACACCTCACACTAGCACACCTGACCAGCAGAGGGAACCAGAGAATATCTCATATTATTGCTATAGTCAACAGTAAGGAATGCCTCACAATATCATACCTGACCAGCAGAGGGAACCAGAGAGCATCTCATATTATTGCTTACAGTCAGCAGTAAGAGACACCTCACACTATCACACCTGACCAGCAGAGGGAACCAAATAACATCTCATATTATTGCTTATAGTCAGCAGAAGGAGACACCTCACAATATCACACCTGGCCAGCAGAGGGAACCAAAGAACATCTCATATTATTGCTTATAGTCAGCAGAAGGAGACACCTCACACTATAACACCTGACCAGCAGAGGGAACCCGAGAATATCTCATATTATTGCTTATAATCTGCAGTGAGACACCTCACAATATCACACCTGACCAGCAGAGGGAACCAGAGAACATTTCATATTATTGCTTTTAGTCAGCATTAAGAGATACCTCACACTATCACACCTGACCAGCAGAGGGAACTAAAGAACATCTCATATTGTTGCTTATAATCAGCAGTAAGAAGAGGCACCTCACACTATCACACCTGACCAGCAGAGTAAACCAAAGAACATCTCATATTATTGCTTATAATCTGCAGTGAGACACCTCACACTATCACACCTGACCAGCAGAGGGAAACAGAGAACATCTCATATTATTGCTTATAATCTGCAGTGAGACACCTCACACTATCACACCTGACCAGCAGAGGGAACCAGAGAGCATCTCTTATTATTGCTTATAGTCAGCAGTAAGAGACACCTCACACTATCACACCTGACCAGCAGAGGAAACCAGAGAATATCTCATATTATTGCTTATAATCTGCAGTGAGACACCTCACACTATCACACCTGACCAGCAGAGGAAACCAGAGAGCATCTCTTATTATTGCTTATAATCTGCAGTAAAACACCCCACACTATCACACCTGACCAGCAGAGGGAACCAGAGAGCATCACATGTTATTGCTTATAATCTGCAGTGAGACACCTCACACTATCACACCTGACCAGCAGAGGGAACCAAAGAACATCTCATGTTATTGCTTATAATCTGCAGTGAGACACCTCACACTATGACACCTGACCAGCAGAGGGAACCAGAGAGCATCTCTTATTATTGCTTATAATCAGCCGTGAGACACCTCATACTATCACACCTGACCAGCAGAGGGAACCAGAGAATATCTCATATTATTGCTTATAATCTGCAGTGAGACACCTCACACTATCACACCTGACCAGCAGAGGGAACCAGAGAGCATCACATATTATTGCTTATTTGTTAGCAGTAAGAGACACCTCACAGTATCACACCTGACCAGCAGAGGGAACCAGAGAATATCTCATATTATTGCTTATAGTCAGCAGTAAGAGACACCTCACACTATCACACCTGACCAGCAGAGGGAACCAGAGAGCATCTCTTATTATTGCTTATTATCTGCAGTGAGACACCTCACAATATCACACCTGACCAGCAGAGGGAACCAGAGAGCATCTCTTATTATTGCTTATTATCTGCAGTGAGACACCTCACAATATCACACCTGACCAGCAGAGGGAACCAGAGAGCATCACATATTATTGCTTATTTGTCAGCAGTAAGAGACACCTCACACTATCACACCTGACCAGCAGAGGGAACCAGAGAGCATCTCTTATTATTGCTTATTATCTGCAGTGAGACACCTCACAATATCACACCTGACCAGCAGAGGGAACCAGAGAGCATCACATATTATTGCTTATTTGTCAGCAGTAAGAGACACCTAACACTATCACACCTGACCAGCAGAGGGAACCAGAGAGCATCACATATTATTGCTTATTTGTCAGCAGTAAGAGACACCTCACACTATCACACCTGACCAGCAGAGGGAACCAGAGAGCATCTCTTATTATTGCTTATTATCTGCAGTGAGACACCTCACACTATCACACCTGACCAGCAGAGGGAACCAGAGAGCATCTCTTATTATTGCTTATAATCAGCAGTGAGACACCTCACACTATCACACATGACCAGCAGAGGGAACCAGAGAATATCTCATATTATTGCTTATAATCTGCAGTGAGACACCTCACACTATCACACCTGACCAGCAGAGGGAACCAGAGAGCATCTCTTATTATTGCTTATTATCTGCAGTGAGACACCTCACAATATCACACCTGACCAGCAGAGGGAACCAGAGAGCATCACATATTATTGCTTATTTGTCAGCAGTAAGAGACACCTCACACTATCACACCTGACCAGCAGAGGGAACCAGAGAGCATCACATATTATTGCTTATTTGTCAGCAGTAAGAGACACCTCACACTATCACACCTGACCAGCAGAGGGAACCAGAGAGCATCACATATTATTGCTTATTTGTCAGCAGTAAGAGACACCTCACACTATCACACCTGACCAGCAGAGGGAACCAGAGAGCATCACATATTATTGCTTATTTGTCAGCAGTAAGAGACACCTCACAATATCACACCTGACCAGCAGAGAAACAAAGAATATATTTTACCTCCTCGCCTATTGCGACTATTGCTGCGTTTCCTATTCTGTTGTTTACGGGCCAAAAACCTCTGTTGTTTATTCCAGACATAAACAATATTAGATTGATAATCAGAGTTATCCCTAATACATTTAGAATGTTTATGCTCCATAACCTGTATTTTGACATCAGCTACCACTTTTCTCCTGTTCAGCTCAGTCTGAACCTCCACTATCTCTAATCTCAGTAGCTTTAATAAATGTGCCTTGTAGCCAATTAGTAACATCATTAGTTTAAGGGGACATTCTGTCAATGCTTGGTTCCATTCCTCAATAAAAGATTTATCGTCAGTTTCAAAAGTGGGGAACTTCTGTATCCTCAGTCCCCTTGGTATCATTCTTTGGGAAAAATATCTCTCCAAAGTCCATAAATCCCACTGTAGTTTCTGCTCCTTTATGAGGATGGTCTCCATTTCCATAAATAAGGTACTCAAAGTCATTACAGTCCTATCAGTTGAAAAGACTTTATCTATGTCCTGTGGTGAACAGTCCCATTCTGTAACAGGGATTAATGAATAATATGCAGATGGCTGATCATTTTACCCCATACAGTCCAGGGGTAATAACCTTGACATTTTTTACAACAGGGTTGTGACTGATCTTATTAAATTAAGCAAAACTGACCTCAAAAAAGGACATAATTTATCTAGGAAGGAAAGGGAGGCTCTTAACAAACTCAGTAAGAATCCAACTATAATGATAAAGGCCGCAGATAAGGGGGGCTCGGTGGTGGTACAGAATAAAATAGATTATATCAAGGAGGCCCACCGACAACGTCTTGATCAGGATAGCTACACTAGGCTGGATTATAATCCGGTCTGGGAATTTCAGAAACAACTGAAAATCTTACTGGATGATGGTATGGAATTTGGTTTCCTGGATAAAGAGACTTTTGACCACTTGCTAGTTAAGCACCCTGTAACTCCTATTTTTCACCACCTCCTAAAGGTCCATAAATCCTTGGAGGGGGTGAAGGGCCGCCCGATAGTGAGTGGCATTGGCTCACTTTCTGAAATTCACAGTGGTTGAATGCTATTCTCCAGCCCCTAGTGCAGAAATTGCCTAGCTATCTAAGGGATACCACCCACACCTTAAACATCCTTGAAAAAGTGACATGGCAATCAGAGTATTTGTGGGTTATGGTAGATGTGGTATCTTTATACTCGACAATTCACCATTCTGAGGGGGTCAAGGCTATACGCTATTTCTTAAATGAATATACTACATTTTCTATACCCGTTCAAAACTTTGTGATCAAAGTCACACTATGCTTGCTAACTCACAATTATTTTGAGTTCGATGGGGATTATTTTTTGCAAAGACGTGGGACAGCAATGGGGGCTAAATTTGCCCCATCCTACGCGAACCTATATTTAGGTTGTTGGGAACTGTCCCACGTCTTTGCACAACATAACCCATTCATAGAAGACATTGTCGTCTATCGACGTTTCCTAGATGACTTGCTTCTAATTTGGAAAGGGGGATTTGAGAGAATCCAACTATTTATAGATTGGATCAATGTCAATAATCTTAACCTGGCCTTTACACTTGAGACCCATGCAAATGCAATAAATTACTTGGATATTACAATGAAAGGTCTTGATAATGGTAAAATTGAAACCACAAGTTACAGAAAGCCAATTTCTGGTAACACTTTACTTCATGGAAAAAGCTGCCATCCTCCCCATGTGCCCTATGCGATAGCCAAGGGTCAACTAATCTGACTTAAAAGAAATTGTTCGGATGAGTGTACCTTTGTGGACCAATCAGAGGCCTTAATTGGTTGTTTAAAACAACGTGGTTACAAAAATTCAGACATCAGGAAAGCCAAAAATTAAGTAGACAGGATGGATAGGAAAGCCCTACTTACCACAAAGGGAAGGAATAAGGATCTAATTCTCTATAAAGGTGTCACCTTTGTGACCAACTATAGCTCCCAGTATAAAGAAATTTGTGGTATCATCCGTAAACATTTTGCCTGCTGCGAGCGGATGACAAGTTGGTAGACACGGTTGAGGGCGGCCTCAGGTGCTCATATAGAAGGGCTAGTACTATAGGAAACTTAGTATCTCCTTCACAATTAAGGAATGATCAGAAAGTAATGAGCTCCTGGCTAGCCCATAGAGGAATGTTTAAATGTGGTCACAGGAAATGCAAGCCCTGTGAACATGTAGAGATAGCTTCCTCTTTTACATCTACTGTCAATAGTAGGTCCTTTGAAATTGAGCGGTGTTTAAACTGTTCCTCTTCAAATGTAATCTGTATGATTCAATGCACCCAATGTGGGGTACGGTACATAGGACTCACTACAAGGGACATCAGATCCCGCATAAGAGAACATTTTAGTTCTATCACTGTAGGAAAAGCAACCACACCATTAGTGACACATTTTTCAGGAAAACATCAGAAAGATTTATCTTTTCTCAGATGGAAAGCCATAGAACAGGTAATTCCTCCAAAAAGAGGTGGAGACAAGGAAAAGCTCCTCTACAAGCGAGAGATGTTTTGGATTTTCCATTTGGAAACCAGGCATCCGAGAGGACTGAACTCCCAGTATGATTTAATTAATTATTGGGAGTAAGTAATTGTCCCTTGTACTATAACTATTATTGCATTATCCCATTTTCAGTTTTGCCAGTTTTACAGACCACAGCCAGTATTATGTTAGAAGAGACATGAGTGTGGATGCCTTTTTGGCAAGCCTAGTATCTAACAATAAGAATCTGAATAAAATCTTAATCCAAAAATAAGGGAAATATTGAATATTGAGATAAGCTCTTATCAAGCAATTTATCTATGTGCTTAACTGTTATATGAGCATATAACGAAGCATTACGTGTTGATACTCAAATAATAGAACAATTTCTAGGTGGCATTGTGTCAAAGATAACATGTACATATATTTTCATCAACATTGACATTAATACTTATTTTTCACAACTCCTAAGTTGCACATATTATGAATCAGTGATAGAATGTACAACTACTAATGTCCATGTTCACAAGGATTCTGAAGTGGATTATAATGAATTATAAGAACAGCTCTCATATTCTAACTGTGGTTCATATAGTAAAGCAGAATGTAGAAGACTACGAATAGGGTCCCTTCCCCTTTAAGGGTTTTACTCGCAGGGTTTTTTGGCTAAAAGATATGCAGCTGATGTCAACACATTCACATAATTCTACAAAGTGTTGTTTAATTGTGCAGTACCGCCTTTATTTGTTTTTATCCAATCACAGTTTCATCACCTATTATAAATGTATAGCTTTGAGTGTTTTAAAACAGGCTAAGACTAAGGCTACGGCCGAAACGCGTAAGCTTGTTAGTAAGCGACTGCACACATTGGCCTCTAGTTATCAAGCCATCAACCTCAAATACGCTAGAATTCCGCAGCGTATTTGTGGCAAGGCTGATTCGCTGTAGTTATCAAGCACTACAGCCCAGCAAAAGTAGAATATAGTGACGTAAGCAACGATCCGCCGGACTCAGTCCAACACAGATCGATTCTTACGTCACTCCAGATGTTCCGAACGCAAGTTCGGCACTATCTGACTACTTTTGGGAGTTATCAAAAAACTAGCAGGTACGCTCGTCACTTTTCTGGCCCAGCGTACCTGGTTTTCAATCCGCCGCCCTGGCATAGGAATCAAAGGGAGTCTGACCATAGCGAAAGTTCATGTTCGCTGCTGTCCGACATCTCATTGATTCCTATGGGAAGTGTGTACACCTAACACCCTAACATGTACCCCGAGTCTAAACACCCCTAATCTGCCCCCCTACACCGCCGCCACCTATATTAAACATGTTAACCCCTAAACCGCCGCTCCCAGACCCCGCCGCAACTATAATAAATATGTTAAATCCTAAACCGCCGCTCCAGGACCCTGCCGCCACCTACATAATACCTATTAACCCCTATCCTGCCCCCCTACACCGCCGCCACCTATAATAAATTTATTAACCCCTATCCTGCCCCCCCTATACTGCCGCCACTATAATAAAATTATTAACCCCTAAACCTAAGTCTAACCCTAACACCCCCTAACTTAAATATTAATTAAATAAATCTAAATAAATATTATTCTTATTAACTAAATTAATCCTATTTAAAACTAAATACTTACCTTTAAAATAAACCCTAATATAGCTACAATCTAACTAATAATTATATTGTAGCTATTTTAGGATTTATTTTTATTTTACAGGCAACTTTCAATTTATTTTAACTAGGTACAAAAGCTATTAAATAGTTATTAACTATTTAATAGCTACCTAGTTAAAATAAAGACAAATTTACCTGTAAAATAAATCCTAACCTAAGTTACAATTACACCTAACACTACACTATCATTAACTAAATTATTCCAATTTAAAACTAAATACTTACCTGTAAAATAAACCCTAATAAAGCTTCAATGTCATTAATAATTACATTGTAGCTATTTTATGATTTATATTTATTTTACAGGTAACTTTGTATTTATTTTAACTAGGTACAATAGTTATTAAATAGTTATTAACTATTTAATAACTACCTAGCTAAAAGAAAAACAAAATTACCTGTAAAATAAATCCGAACCTGAGTTACAATTAAACCTAACACTACACTATCATTAAATAAATTAAATTAATTAACTACAAATACCTACAATTAAATACAATTAAATACACTAACTAAAGTACAAAAAATAAAAAAAACTAAGTTACAAAAAATAAAAAAAAATAAGTTACAAAAAATAAAAAAATATTACAAGAATTTTAAGCTAATTACACCTAATCTAAGCCCCCTAATAAAATAACAAAGCCCCCCAAACTTAAAAAATGCCATACCCTATTCTAAATTACAAAAGTTAACAGCTCTATTACCAGCCCTTAAAAGGGCCTTTTGTGGGGCATGCCCCAAAGTAATCAGCTCTTTTGCCTGTAAAAAAAATACAACCACCCCAATATTAAAACCCACCACCCACATACCCCTACTATAACCCACCCAAACCCCCCTTAAAAAACCTAACACTAACCCTCTGAAGATCATCCTACCTTTAGCCGTCTTCAGCCAGCCGACCACCGATGGAACAGAAGAGGACATCCGGAGCGGCCGAAGTCATCATCCAAGGGGCGCTGAAGAGGTCTTCCATCCGATAGAAGTCTTCATCCATGCGGCGTCTTCAATCTTCATCCATCCGGAGCGGAGCCTTCTTCAAACGAGCCAACGCGGAGTCATCCTCTTCCAACGACGCCTACCCGACGATTGGATATTCCTTTAAGTGACGTCATCCAAGATGGCGTCCCTCGAATTCCGATTGGCTGATAGGATTCTATCAGCCAATCGGAATTAAGGTAGGGAAAATTTGATTGGCTGATGCAATCAGCCAATCAGATTCAAGTTCAATCCGATTGGCTGATAGAATCAGCCAATCAGATTGAGCTCGCATTCTATTTTCTGTTCCGATCAGCCAATAGAATGCAAGCTCAATCTGATTGGCTGATTGCATCAGCCAATCAGATTTTTCCTACCTTAATTCCGATTGGCTGATAGAAGCTGTAGAAAAGCCAAAGAGCAGCGAGATCGATGTGTGATAACAATCACAGTCCGCTGCTCATCGCCCCGTACTTAATGCGCGGCTTTCAGACAGTTTTTTTAATAACTTTGGCGAGCGTATTCAGGTCTGCGGTGGCGATGTGAGGCGAGCTTAGGCGGGTGTATTGGACCGGCGAATGCAAGCAGATTACGGAGCTTGATAACTAGAGGCCATTGTTTTTTTTCTATCTTCCATGTGATTTTAAAATATGGACATTAAAGTTTTTGAATTTTTATGACTTTTCGTCTTTGTGCCCTGGATTCCTACACTACGTATACTCATTTGCCGGCTTTTTGGAATCTGAGCAGTGCCGGAGCTTTTTGCCCTGTTGGGACCATTACAACCAATGGGAGGTGGTGGAGCCAGCGAGAGCGTGTGCGTGTGACGTATTGGAATCCTGAGCACGACGCTGGAAGCAAGCAAGCACCGGGAGACACTGGCCACGGGCGAACAGGCTACGGATGCCCCATGGATATGGGAGAGTGAGGGGTAGCCCAGGACCGCCGTGTACGCCAGCTTTCTACAGAGGACACTTTTTCAACTGTGCCTTGCAACGGATCATTACCAGTAAGTTCTGTTATTCACAATAGCCCTTTCATATTGAAACTGAATGTCCGGTTGAAGAAGAATTACAGTTCAGTGTGCAAGTTTTTCCTTCAACTGTGTTGGGGCCACGTTAACATTTTACTGTTATTGTATCAGGATCTCTGCATTATACGTCCACTGCACACTGCTCTGTTTGGGACTTTATGAGGACTGCCAGTGGATCAAACAAGGGAGAGTACTGTTGAGCCTAATCAGCCTATCTAGCATATCTGTGCTGCTAACAACCCCGATGTACACTTAGGATTGTTTGTCTAAGCTGGTAATTATTGCGTCCCTACATTATAGTGATTAGAGCACGCACCTCCACCACCAGTGCTTCATGTCCCTAGGGCAAGTACCCATTACGCCTTGATTAATACGGAATTATGCCTTGATTAATACGGAATTACGCCTTGATTAATACGGAATTACGCCTTGATTAATACGGAATTACGCCTTGATTAATACGGAAGGGTACTCTAGGTATCTTCACCACCAGGCATCTTTATCTCTTCTCACATTTATTCAGTTAAAAGCTGCCATAGATACGCAGCAGCAGGAAATCATAGATTCAGAGACTGGATACTGGCGAAGTTTATTAAATCGGCTGATTTCCGTTATTAGAGTATTTGCTAATTCAAAACATAGCATTTCGTGGGTCATCTGATGAACTGTGTGAGCCAAATAATGGTCATTTCCTTAAATTTGTTGAAGCAATGGCAGAGTTTGATTTAGTATTGAAGGAACATTTGATAAGAGTTACCAGTAAGGAAACCCATGTTCATTACCTTGGTAAAAATGTTCAAAATGAGATTATCCAGTTATTGGCAGACCAAGTCAGACAGAATATTCTTGAACAGATGAAATCTGCATAATACTACTGTGTTATTCTGGACTGCACACCTGACAATAGTCACACTGAGCAAATGACTTTCATGGCTCGGTTTGTGACAACAAGTGAATCCACTGTTAATAACAGAACACTTTTTGGGATTCATTGATATAGATGACACTACTGGAGCTGGGATAGCAAATGTACTGCTTCAGAAACTTGAAGAAAATGGTACTGATGTTGCCAATATGAGAGGGCAAGGTTATGACAATGGGTCCAACATGAGAGGGAAAAACAGTGGCGCACAAACAAGAGAGAAATAAATCCAAGAGCTTCTTTTGTACCTTGCAGTTCACATTCTTTAAATTTAGTCATCTGTGATGCTGCGTCTGCTTCTTCTGAAGTTTCTGAATTTTTTAACATTATTCAAAGCATCTTGGTATTTTCCTCTGCATCCACTCATCGCTGGCAAATTCTAAAGAGACACCAAGGAGAGACGCATCTTACCCTGAAACCACTAAGTGCCACAAGATGGGAGAGTTGTGTGGAAGCAGTAAAGGCCGTCAGAAATCAGGTTGGAATCATATATGATGCATTGGTTGCCGCTATGGAAGATAAGAGCCTTACAGGGACTGCTCGTGGCAAAACAATACCAGAAGTAAGAGGAATTCTTACAAATGTAAGCAATTTTACATTTCCTTGTGGCCTAGCACTATGGCACGATATACTATTTCATGTCAACATCACAAGCAAAAGACTACAAGGTATTGAAATTGATATTTCAGCGGCTCTCGGACAACTCGAAGCAACAAAGGTTTTTCTTTAGTGTTACCGAAGAGATGAGTTTGATAACGTTATAACAAGTGCACAGAAGATGGCAGAGGAACTGAGTGTAGAAGCAGGTTTTCAACCTATACAAAGTTTTCCGGTCTTGTCATGTAAAAAAACATTTTAGCTACGAGGCACAAGATGAACCAATCACAGACCCAAAACAACAGATGAGAGTTATTTTTTTTTATCCTGTTCTTGATTGTGCAATAGAGTCATTAGAAGAACGCTTTCTACAACTTCGTTACAACTGCAACACCTTTGGTCTGTTGTACAATATCAATAATCTTAAGGAAACATCTAATGAAGTTTTACACCATCAGTGTATTGAATTAGAGAAAGCACTTTCACGTGGTAGAATGATATTAATGCGGAAGATCTACAGGATGAACTAAAGGCCCTCTCAATATATTTACCTACAGACTTAACGCCAAAAGAAGTCTTGAAATATATCTGCAAAAGCAAGATGACTGCACTGTTTCCAAATATCTTTATTGCTCTACGCATACTCCTAACATTGCCTGTAACTGTTAAAGTGGAGAACAAAGTTTTTCCAAACTAAAACTAATAAAAACATACCTCCGCTCAACTATGACACAGGAGAGGCTAGTAAGTCTTGCAACTATATCAATCGAACATGAACTAGCCCAAAGTATGGACCTTAAAGAAGCAGTGCATATATTTGCCGGCAAGAAGGCACAAAAAGCACCAATTTAAGTTATACCCCTTTCATTTATTTTGTGAGTCATGTTCCTCAACAAAATATTTACTGTTGGAATGGTATGGGTATGTGATTCTTCAGATAGATTATTGCACTCTATTATATTTGACCTGTTTTATTTGTATTTGAATTGCATATCATTTTAAAAAAAGTTAATAAAAATAGTAAATAAAAAACCTCTCCTCAAGTAATTGTTTCTTTCTAATGCTCTGTTGGCATAGTGGCTTATTTTATTAATAAACCAGCTGACTTATTTCACCCAGTCTGGTGTGAGTGTAAGTGGCACTGTAATATTAATAATATTAATAAGTAATAATATTAATAATTTAATGCATTGCTATGGATTGAGTTAGATAGGTAGAAGTGTGTGTGTGTGGGGGGGGGGGGGGGGCGCGTGGGGGGGCGTAATTTTGATCTCGGACCCAGGCAGCACAATGTCTTGAGACAGCCCTGTGTAGGAAAAGGTAGTAGCAGCAGGTAAGGTCAGTAGGTGCTGGGTATATAGGAAGATGTATTAGTATCAGGTAAGGTCAGTAGGTGCTGGGTGTATATGAATAGTTATTAGCAGCAGGTAAGGTCAGTAACGGCTGGGTGTATAGGAAGAGGTATTAGCAGCAGGTAAGGTCAGTAGGTGCTGGGTGTATAGGAAGAGGTATTAGCAGCAGGTAAGGTGAGTATGTGCTGGGTGTATAGGAAGAGGTATGAGCAGCAGGTAAGGTCAGTAGGGTGCTGGGTGTATAGGAAGAGGTATTAGCAGCAGGTAAGGTCAGTAGGTGCTGGGTGTATAGGAAGAGGTATTAGCAGCAGGTAAGGTCAGTAGGTGCTGGGTGTAAAGGAATAGGTATTAGCAGCAGGTAAGGTCAGTAGGTGCTCGGTGTATAGGAGGAGGTATTAGCAGCGGGTAAGGTCAGTAGGTGCTGGGTGTATAGGAAGAAGTATTAGCAGCAGGTAAGGTCAGTAGGTGCTGGGTGTATAGGAAGAGGTATTAGCAGCAGGTAAGGTCAGTAGGTGCTGGGTGTATAGGAAGAGGTATTAGCAGCAGGTAAGGTCAGTAGGTGCTGGGTGTATAGGAAGAGGTATTAGCAGCAGGTAAGGTCAGTAGGTGCTGGGTGTATAGGAAGAGATATTAGCAGCAGGTAAGGTCAGTAGGTGCTGGGTGTACAGGAAGAGGTATTAGCAGCAGGTAAGGTCAGTAGGTGCTGGGTATATAGGAAGATGTATTAGTATCAGGTAAGGTCAGTAGGTGCTGGGTGTATATGAATAGTTATTAGCAGCAGGTAAGGTCAGTAACGGCTGGGTGTATAGGAAGAGGTATTAGCAGCAGGTAAGGTCAGTAGGTGCTGGGTGTAGAGGGAGAGATATTAGCAGCAGGTAAGGTCAGTAGGTGCTGGGTGTATAGGAAGAGGTATTAGCAGCAGGTAAGGTCAGTAGGTGCTGGGTGTATAGGAAGAGGTATTAGCAGCAGGTAAGGTCAGTAGGTGCTGGGTGTATAGGAAGAGGTATTACCAGCTGGTAATGTCAGTAGGTGCTGGGTGTATAGGAAGAGGTATTAGCAGCTGGTAATGTCAGAAGGTGCTGGGTGTATAGGAAGAGGTATTAGCAGCAGGTAAGGTCAGTAAGGTGCAGGGTGTATAGGAAGAGGTATTAGCAGCAGGTAAGGTCAGTAAGGTGCAGGGTGTATAGGAAGAGGTATTAGCAGCAGGTAAGGTCAGTAGGTGCTGGGTGTATAGGAAAAGATATTAGCAGCAGGTAAGGTCAGTAGGTGCTGGGAATATAGGAAGATGTATTAGTATCAGGTAAGGTCAGTAGGTGCTGGGTGTATAGGAAGTGGTTTTAGCAGCAGGTAAGGTCAGTAGGTGCTGGGTGTATAGGAAGAGGTATTAGCAGCAGGTAAGGTCAGTAGGTGCTGGGTGTATAGGAAGAGGTATTAGCAGCAGGTAAGGTCAGTAGGTGCTGGGTGTATAGGAAGAGGTATTAGCAGCAGGTAAGGTCAGTAGGTGCTGGGTGTATAGGAAGAGTTATTAGCAGCAGGTAAGGTCAGTAGGTGCTGGGTGTATAGGAAGAGGTATTAGCAGCAGGTAAGGTCAGTAGGTGCTGGGTGTATAGGAAGAGATATTAGCAGCAGGTAAGGTCAGTAGGTGCTGGGTATATAGGAAGATATATTAGTATCAGGTAAGGTCAGTAGGTGCTGGGTGTATATGAATAGTTATTAGCAGCAGGTAAGGTCAGTAACGGCTGGGTGTATAGGAAGAGGTATTAGCAGCAGGTAAGGTCAGTAGGTGCTGGGTGTATAGGGAGAGATATTAGCAGCAGGTAAGGTCAGTAGGTGCTGGGTGTATAGGAAGAGGTATTAGCAGCAGGTAAGGTCAGTAGGTGCTGGGTGTATAGGAAGAGGTATTAGCAGCAGGTAAGGTCAGTAGGTGCTGGGTGTATAGGAAGAGGTATTAGCAGCAGGTAAGGTCAGTAAGGTGCAGGGTGTATAGGAAGAGGTATTAGCAGCAGGTAAGGTCAGTAGGTGCTGGGTGTATAGGAAAAGATATTAGCAGCAGGTAAGGTCAGTAGGTCCTGGGTATATAGGAAGATGTATTAGTATCATGTAAGGTCAGTAGGTGCTGGGTGTATAGGAAGAGGTTTTAGCAGCAGGTAAGGTCAGTAGGTGCTGGGTATATAGGAAGAGGTATTAGCAGCAGGTAAGGTCAGCAGGGTGCTGGGTGTATAGGAAGAGGTAGTAGCAGCAGGTAAGGTCTTTAGGTTCTGGGTATATAGGAAGAGGTATTAGCAGCAGGTAAGGTCAGCAGGGTGCTGGGTGTTTAGGAAGAGGTAGTAGCAGCAGGTAAGGTCAGTAGGTTCTGGGTATATATGAAGATGTATTAGCAGCAGGTAAGGTCAGTAGTGTGCTAGGTATATAGGAAGAGGTATTAGCAGCAGGTAAGGTCAGTAGGTGCTGGGTGTATAGGAAGAGGTATTAGCAGCAGGTAAGGTCAGTAGGTGCTGGGTGTATGGGAAGAGGTATTAGCAGCAGGTAAGGTCATTAGGTGCTGGGTGTATAGGAAGAGGTATTAGCAGCAGGTAAGGTCAGTAGGTGCTGGGTGTATAGGAAGAGGTATTAGCAGCAGGTAAGGTCAGTAGGTGCTGAGTGTATAGGAAGAGGTATTAGCAGCAGGTAAGGTCAGTAGGTGCTGGGTGTATAGGAAGGGGGGCGGGGGGGGGGGCGTAATTTTGATCTCGGACCCAGGCAGCACAATGTCTTGAGACAGCCCTGTATAGGAAAAGGTAGTAGCAGCAGGTAAGGTCAGTAGGTGCTGGGTATATAGGAAGATGTATTAGTATCAGGTAAGGTCAGTAGGTGCTGGGTGTATATGAATAGTTATTAGCAGCAGGTAAGGTCAGTAATGGCTGGGTGTATAGGAAGAGGTATTAGCAGCAGGTAAGGTCAGTAGGTGCTGGGTGTATAGGAAGAGATATTAGCAGCAGGTAAGGTCAGTAGGTGCTGGGTATATAGGAAGATGTATTAGTATCAGGTAAGGTCAGTAGGTGCTGGGTGTATATGAAGAGGTATTAGCAGCAGGCAAGGTCAGTAGGTGCTGGGTGTATAGGAAGAGGTATTAGCAGCAGGTAAGGTCAGTAGGTGCTGTGTATATAGGAAGAGGTATTAGCAGCAGGTAAGGTCAGTAGGTGCTGGGTGTATAGGAAGAGGTATTAGCAGCAGGTAATGTCAGAAGGTGCTGGGTGTATAGGAAGAGGTATTAGCAGCAGGTAAGGTCAGTATGTGCTGGGTGTATAGGAAGAGGTATTAGCAGCAGGTAAGGTCAGTAGGTGCTGGGTGTATAGGAAGAGGTATTAGCAGCAGGTAAGGTCAGTAGGTGCTGGGTGTATAGGAAGAGGTATTAGCAGCAGGTAAGGTCAGTAGGTGCTGGGTGTATAGGAAGAGGTATTAGCAGCAGGTAAGGTCAGTAGGTGCTGGGTGTATAGGAAGAGGTATTATCAGCAGGTAAGGTCAGTAGGTGCTGTGTGTATAGGAAGAGGTATTAGCAGCAGGTAAGGTCAGTAGGTGCTGGGTGTATAGGAAGAGGTATTAGCAGCAGGTAAGGTCAGTAGGTGCTGGGTGTATAGGAAGAGGTATTAGCAGCAGGTAAGGTCAGTAGGTGCTGGGTGTATAGGAAGAGATATTAGCAGCAGGTAAGGTCAGTAGGTGCTGGGTGTATAGGAAGAGGTATTAGCAGCAGGTAAGGTCAGTAGGTGCTGGGTGTATAGGAAGAGGTATTAGCAGCAGGTAAGGTCAGTAGGTGCTGGGTGTATAGGAAGAGGTATAAGCAGCAGGTAAGGTCAGTAAGGTGCAGGGTGTATAGGAAGAGGTATTAGCAGCAGGTAAGGTCAGTAGGTGCTGGGTGTATAGGAAGAGATATTAGCAGCAGGTAAGGTCAGTAGGTGCTGGGTATATAGGAAGATGTATTAGTATCAGGTAAGGTCAGTAGGTGCTGGGTGTATAGGAAGAGGTATTAGCAGCAGGTAAGGTCAGTAGGTGCTGGGTATATAGGAAGAGGTATTAGCAGCAGGTAAGGTCAGTAGGTGCTGGGTGTATAGGAAGAGGTAGTAGCAGCAGGTAAGGTCAGTAGGTGCTGGGTATATAGGAAGATGTATTAGTATCAGGTAAGGTCAGTAGGTGCTGGGTGTATAGGAAGAGGTATTAGCAGCAGGTAGGGTCAGTAGGTGCTGGGTGTATAGGAAGAGGTATTAGCAGCAGGTAAGGTCAGTAAGGTGCAGGGTGTATAGGAAGAGGTATTAGCAGCAGATAAGGTCAGTAGGTGCTGGGTGTATAGGAAGAGGTATTAGCAGCAGGTAAGGTCAGTAGGTGCTGGGTGTATAGGAAGAGGCATTAGCAGCAGGTAAGGTCAGTAGGTGCTGGGTGTATAGGAAGAGGTATTAGCAGCAGGTAAGGTCAGTAAGGTGCAGGGTGTATAGGAAGAGGTATTAGCAGCAGATAAGGTCAGTAGGTGCTGGGTGTATAGGAAGAGGTATTAGCAGTAGGTAAGGTCAGTAGGTGCTGGGTATATAGGAAGAGGTATTAGCAGCAGGTAAGGTCAGTAGGGTGCTGGGTGTATGGGAAGAGGTATTAGCAGCAGGTAAGGTCAGTAGGTGCTGGGTGTATAGGAAGAGGTATTAGCAGCAGGTAAGGTCAGTAGGTGCTGGGTGTATAGGAAGAGGTATTAGCAGTGGGTAAGGTTAGTAGGTGCTGGGTGTATAGGAAGAGGTATTAGCAGCAGGTAAGGTCAGTAGGTGCTGGGTGTAAAGGAAGAGGTATTAGCAGCAGGTAAGGTCAGTAGGTGCTGGGTGTAAAGGAAGAGGTATTAGCAGCGGGTAAGGTCAGTAGGTGCTGGGTGTATAGGAAGAGGTATTAGCAGCAGGTAAGGTCAGTAGGTGCTGGGTGTATAGGAAGAGGTATTAGCAGCAGGTAAGGTCAGTAGGTGCTGGGTGTAAAGGAAGAGGTATTAGCAGCGGGTAAGGTCAGTAGGTGCTGGGTGTATAGGATGAGGTATTAGCAGCAGGTAAGGTCCGTAGGTGCTGGGTGTATAGGAAGAGGCATTATCAGCAGGTAAGGTCAGTAGGTGCTGGGTGTATAGGAAGAGGTATTAGCAGCAGGTAAGGTCAGTAGGTGCTGGGTGTATAGGAAGAGGTATTAGCAGCAGGTAAGGTCAGTAGGTGCTGGGTATATAGGAAGATGTATTAGTATCAGGTAAGGTCAGTAGGTGCTGGGTGTATAGGAAGAGGTATTAGCAGCAGGTAAGGTCAGTAGGGTGCTGGGTGTATAGGAAGAGGTAGTAGCAGCAGGTAAGGTCAGTAGGTGCTGGGTATATAGGAAGATGTATTAGTATCAGGTAAGGTCAGTAGGTGCTGGGTGTATAGGAAGAGGTATTAGCAGCAGGTAAGGTCAGTAGGTGCTGGGTGTATAGGAAGAGGTATTAGCAGCAGGTAAGGTCAGTAAGGTGCAGGGTGTATAGGAAGAGGTATTAGCAGCAGATAAGGTCAGTAGGTGCTGGGTGTATAGGAAGAGGTATTAGCAGTAGGTAAGGTCAGTAGGTGCTGGGTATATAGGAAGAGGTATTAGCAGCAGGTAAGGTCAGTAGGGTGCTGGGTGTATGGGAAGAGGTATTAGCAGCAGGTAAGGTCATTAGGTGCTGGGTGTATAGGAAGAGGTATTAGCAGCAGGTAAGTTCAGAAGGTGCTGGGTGTATAGGAAGAGGTATTAGCAGCAGGTAAGGTCAGTAGGTGCTGAGTGTATAGGAAGAGGTATTAGCAGCAGGTAAGGTCAGTAGGTGCTGGGTGTATAGGAAGAGGCATTAGCAGCAGGTACGGTCAGTAGGTGCTGGGTGTATAGGAAGAGGTATTAGCAGCAGGTAAGGTCAGTAGGTGCTGGGTGTATAGGAAGATGTATTAGCAGCAGGTAAGGTCAGTAGGTGCTGGGTGTATAGGAAGAGGTATTAGCAGCAGGTAAGGTCAGTAGGTGCTGGGTGTATAGGAAGAGGTATTAGCAGCAGGTAAGGTCAGTAGGTGCTGGGTGCATAGGAAGAGGTATTAGCAGTAGGTAAGGTCAGTAGTGTGCTGGGTGTATAGGAAGAGGTATTAGCAGCAGGTAAGGTCAGTAGGTGCTGAGTGTATAGGAAGAGGTATTAGCAACAGGTAAGTTCAGTAGCTGCTGGGTGTATAGGAAGAGGTATTAGAAGCAGGTAAGGTCAGTAGGTGCTGGGTGTATAGGAAGAGGTATTAGCAGCAGGTAAGGTCAGTAGGTGCTGGGTGTATAGGAAGAGGTATTAGCAGCAGGTAAGGTCAGTAGGTGCTGGGTGTATAGGAAGAGGTATTAGCAGCAGGTAAGGTCAGTAGGTGCTGGGTGTATAGGAAGAGGTATTAGCAGCAGGTAAGGTCAGTAGGTGCTGGGTGTATAGGAAGAGGTATTAGCAGCAGGTAAGGTCAGTAGGTGCTGGGTGCATAGGGAGAGGTATTAGCAGCAGGTAAGGTCAGTAGGTGCTGGGTGTATAGGAAGAGGTATTAGCAGCAGGTAAGGTCAGGAGGTGCTGGGTGTATAGTAAGAGGTATAAGCAGCAGGTAAGGTCAGTAGGTGCTAGGTATATAGGAAGAGGTATTAGCAGCAGGTACGGTCAGTAGGTGCTAGGTGTATAGGAAGAGGTATTAGCAGCAGGTAAGGTGAGTAGGTGCTTGGTGTATAGGAAGAGCAATTAGCAGCAGATAAGGTCAGTAGATGCTGGGTGTATAGGAAGAGGTATTAGCAGCAGGTAAGGTCAGTAGGGTGCTGGGTGTATAGGAAGAGGTATTAGCAGAAGGTAAGGTCAGTAGGTGCTGGGTGTATAGGAAGAGGTATTAGCAGCAGGTAAGATCAGTAGGGTGCTGGGTGTATAGGAAGAGGTATTAGCAGCAGGTAGGATCAGTAGGGTGCTGGGTGTATAGGAAGAGGTATTAGCAGCAGGTAAGGTCAGTAGGTGCTGGGTGTATAGGAAGAGGTCTTAGCAGCAGGTAAGGTCAGTAGGTGCTGAGTGTATAGGAAGAGGTATTAGCAGCAGGTAAGATCAGTAGGGTGCTGGGTGTATAGGAAAAGGTATTAGCAGCATGTAAGGTCAGTAGGTGCTGGGTGTATAGGAAGAGATATTAGCAGCAGGTAAGGTCAGTAGGTGCTGGGTGTATAGGAAGAGGTATTAGCAGCAGGTAAGGTCAGTAGGTGCTGGGTGTATAGGAAGAGGTATTAGCAGCAGGTAAGGTCAGTAGGTGCTGGGTGTATAGGAGGAAGTATTAGCAGCAGGTAAGGTCAGTAGGTGCTGGGTGTATAGGAAGAGGTATTAGCAGCAGGTAAGGTCAGTAAGTGCTTGGTGTATAGGAAGAGGTATTAGCAGCAGGTAAGGTCAGTAGGTGCTGGGTGTATAGGAAGAGGTATTAGCAGCAGGTAAGGTCAGTAGGTGATGGGTGTATAGGAAGAGATATTAGCAGCAGATATGGTCACTAGGTGCTGGGTGTATAGGAAGAGATATTAGCAGAAGATAAGGTCAGTAGGTGCTGGGTGTATAGGAAGAGATATTGGCAGCGGGTAAGGTCAGTAGGTGCTGGGTGTATAGGAAATGGCATTAGCAGTAGGTAAGGTCAGTAGGTGCTTGGTGTATAGGAAGAGGTATTAGCAGCAGGTAAGGTCAGTAGGTGCTGGGTGTATAGGAAGAGGTGTTAGCAGCAGGTAAGGTCAGTAGGTGCTGGGTGTATAGGAAGAGGTATTAGCAGTAGGTAAGGTCAGTAGGTGCTGGGTGTATATGAAGAGGTATTAGCAGCAGGTAAGGTCAGTAGGTGCTGAGTGTATATGAAGAGGTATTAGCAGTAGGTAAGGACAGTAGGTGCTGGGTGTATAGGGAGACGTATTAGCATCAGGTAAGGTCAGTAGGTGCTGGGAGTATAGGAAGAGGTATTAGCAGCAGGTAAGGTCAGTAGGTGCTGGGTGTATAGGAAGAGGTATGAGCAGCAGGTAAGGTCAGTAGGGTGCTGGGTGTATAGGAAGAGGTATTAGGAGCAGATAAGGTCAGTAGTGTGCTGGGTGTATAGGAAGAGCTATTAGCAGCAGTTAAGGTCAGTAGTGTGCTGGGTGTATAGGAAGAGGTATTAGCAGCAGGTAAGGTCAGTAGGTGCTGGGTGTATAGGAAGAGCTATTAGCAGCAGTTAAGGTCAGTAGTGTGCTGGGTGTATAGGAAGAGGTATTAGCAGCAGGTAAGGTCAGTAGGTGCTGGGTGTATAGGAAGAGGTATTAGCAGCAGGTAAGATGAGTAGAGTGCTGGGTGTATAGGAAGAGGTATTAGCAGCAGGTAGGATCAGTAGGGTGCTGGGTGTATAGGAAGAGGTATTAGCAGCAGGTAAGGTCAGTAGGTGCTGGGTGTATAGGAAGAGGTATTAGCAGCAGGTAAGGTCAGTAGGTGCTGGGTGTATAGGAAGAGGTATTAGCAGCAGGTAAGGTCAGTAGGTGCTGGGTGTATAGGAAGAGGTATTAGCAGCAGGTAAGATCAGTAGGGTGCTGGGTGTATAGGAAAAGGTATTAGCAGCATGTAAGGTCAGTAGGTGCTGGGTGTATAGGAAGAGATATTAGCAGCAGGTAAGGTCAGTAGGTGCTGGGTGTATAGGAAGAGGTATTAGCAGCAGGTAAGGTCAGTAGGTGCTGGGTGTATAGGAAGAGGTATTAGCAGCAGGTAAGGTCAGTAGGTGATGGGTGTATAGGAAGAGGTATTAGCAGCAGGTAAGGTTAGTAGGTGCTGGGTGTATAGGAAGAGTAATTAGCAGCAGGTAAGGTCAGTAGGTGCTGGGTGTATAGGAAGAGATATTAGCAGCAGGTAAGGTCAGTAGGTGCTGGGTGTATAGGAAGAGGTATTAGCAGCAGGTAAGGTCAGTAGGTGCTGGGTGTATGGGAAGAGGTATTAGCAGCAGGTAAGGTCAGTAGGTGCTGGGTGTATAGGAAGAGGTATTAGCAGCAGGTAAGGTCAGTAGGTGCTGGGTGTATAGGAAGAGGTATTAGCAGCAGGTAAGGTCAGTAGGTGCTGGGTGTATAGGAAGAGGTATTAGCAGCAGGTAAGGTCAGTAGGTGCTGGGTGTATAGGAAGAGGTATTAGCAGCAGGTAAGGTCAGTAGGTGCTGGGTGCATAGGGAGAGGTATTAGCAGCAGGTAAGGTCAGTAGGTGCTGGGTGTATAGGAAGAGGTATTAGCAGCAGGTAAGGTCAGGAGGTGCTGGGTGTATAGTAAGAGGTATAAGCAGCAGGTAAGGTCAGTAGGTGCTAGGTATATAGGAAGAGGTATTAGCAGCAGGTACGGTCAGTAGGTGCTAGGTGTATAGGAAGAGGTATTAGCAGCAGGTAAGGTGAGTAGGTGCTTGGTGTATAGGAAGAGCAATTAGCAGCAGATAAGGTCAGTAGATGCTGGGTGTATAGGAAGAGGTATTAGCAGCAGGTAAGGTCAGTAGGGTGCTGGGTGTATAGGAAGAGGTATTAGCAGAAGGTAAGGTCAGTAGGTGCTGGGTGTATAGGAAGAGGTATTAGCAGCAGGTAAGATCAGTAGGGTGCTGGGTGTATAGGAAGAGGTATTAGCAGCAGGTAGGATCAGTAGGGTGCTGGGTGTTAAGGAAGAGGTATTAGCAGCAGGTAAGGTCAGTAGGTGCTGGGTGTATAGGAAGAGGTCTTAGCAGCAGGTAAGGTCAGTAGGTGCTGAGTGTATAGGAAGAGGTATTAGCAGCAGGTAAGATCAGTAGGGTGCTGGGTGTATAGGAAAAGGTATTAGCAGCATGTAAGGTCAGTAGGTGCTGGGTGTATAGGAAGAGATATTAGCAGCAGGTAAGGTCAGTAGGTGCTGGGTGTATAGGAAGAGGTATTAGCAGCAGGTAAGGTCAGTAGGTGCTGGGTGTATAGGAAGAGGTATTAGCAGCAGGTAAGGTCAGTAGGTGCTGGGTGTATAGGAGGAAGTATTAGCAGCAGGTAAGGTCAGTAGGTGCTGGGTGTATAGGAAGAGGTATTAGCAGCAGGTAAGGTCAGTAAGTGCTTGGTGTATAGGAAGAGGTATTAGCAGCAGGTAAGGTCAGTAGGTGCTGGGTGTATAGGAAGAGGTATTAGCAGCAGGTAAGGTCAGTAGGTGATGGGTGTATAGGAAGAGATATTAGCAGCAGATATGGTCACTAGGTGCTGGGTGTATAGGAAGAGATATTAGCAGAAGATAAGGTCAGTAGGTGCTGGGTGTATAGGAAGAGATATTGGCAGCGGGTAAGGTCAGTAGGTGCTGGGTGTATAGGAAATGGCATTAGCAGTAGGTAAGGTCAGTAGGTGCTTGGTGTATAGGAAGAGGTATTAGCAGCAGGTAAGGTCAGTAGGTGCTGGGTGTATAGGAAGAGGTGTTAGCAGCAGGTAAGGTCAGTAGGTGCTGGGTGTATAGGAAGAGGTATTAGCAGTAGGTAAGGTCAGTAGGTGCTGGGTGTATATGAAGAGGTATTAGCAGCAGGTAAGGTCAGTAGGTGCTGAGTGTATATGAAGAGGTATTAGCAGTAGGTAAGGACAGTAGGTGCTGGGTGTATAGGGAGACGTATTAGCATCAGGTAAGGTCAGTAGGTGCTGGGAGTATAGGAAGAGGTATTAGCAGCAGGTAAGGTCAGTAGGTGCTGGGTGTATAGGAAGAGGTATGAGCAGCAGGTAAGGTCAGTAGGGTGCTGGGTGTATAGGAAGAGGTATTAGGAGCAGATAAGGTCAGTAGTGTGCTGGGTGTATAGGAAGAGCTATTAGCAGCAGTTAAGGTCAGTAGTGTGCTGGGTGTATAGGAAGAGGTATTAGCAGCAGGTAAGGTCAGTAGGTGCTGGGTGTATAGGAAGAGCTATTAGCAGCAGTTAAGGTCAGTAGTGTGCTGGGTGTATAGGAAGAGGTATTAGCAGCAGGTAAGGTCAGTAGGTGCTGGGTGTATAGGAAGAGGTATTAGCAGCAGGTAAGATGAGTAGAGTGCTGGGTGTATAGGAAGAGGTATTAGCAGCAGGTAGGATCAGTAGGGTGCTGGGTGTATAGGAAGAGGTATTAGCAGCAGGTAAGGTCAGTAGGTGCTGGGTGTATAGGAAGAGGTATTAGCAGCAGGTAAGGTCAGTAGGTGCTGGGTGTATAGGAAGAGGTATTAGCAGCAGGTAAGGTCAGTAGGTGCTGGGTGTATAGGAAGAGGTATTAGCAGCAGGTAAGATCAGTAGGGTGCTGGGTGTATAGGAAAAGGTATTAGCAGCATGTAAGGTCAGTAGGTGCTGGGTGTATAGGAAGAGATATTAGCAGCAGGTAAGGTCAGTAGGTGCTGGGTGTATAGGAAGAGGTATTAGCAGCAGGTAAGGTCAGTAGGTGCTGGGTGTATAGGAAGAGGTATTAGCAGCAGGTAAGGTCAGTAGGTGATGGGTGTATAGGAAGAGGTATTAGCAGCAGGTAAGGTTAGTAGGTGCTGGGTGTATAGGAAGAGTAATTAGCAGCAGGTAAGGTCAGTAGGTGCTGGGTGTATAGGAAGAGATATTAGCAGCAGGTAAGGTCAGTAGGTGCTGGGTGTATAGGAAGAGGTATTAGCAGCAGGTAAGGTCAGTAGGTGCTGGGTGTAT
This sequence comes from Bombina bombina, assembly GCF_027579735.1. Taxonomy (NCBI): domain Eukaryota; kingdom Metazoa; phylum Chordata; class Amphibia; order Anura; family Bombinatoridae; genus Bombina; species Bombina bombina. Next base: position 1,154,691,271 of record NC_069503.1, on the reverse strand, counting down.
GGGAAGAGGTATTAGCAGCAGGTAAGGTCAGTAGGTGCTGGGTATATAGGAAGAGGTATTAGCAGCAGGTAAGGTCAGTAGGTGCTGGGTGTATAGGAAGAGGTATTAGCAGCAGGTAAGGTCAGTAAGTGCTTGGTGTATAGGAAGAGGTATTAGCAGCAGGTAAGGTCAGTAGGTGCTGGGTGTATAGGAAGAGGTATTAGCAGCAGGTAAGGTCAGTAGGTGCTGGGTGTATAGAAAGAGATATTAGCAGCAGATAAGGTCAGTAGGTGCTGGGTGTATAGGAAGAGATATTAGCAGCGGGTAAGGTCAGTAGGTGCTGGGTGTATAGGAAGAGGCATTAGCAGCAGGTAAGGTCAGTAGGTGCTTGGTGTATAGGGAGAGGTGTTAGCAGCAGGTAAGGTCAGTAGGTGCTGGGTGTATGGGAAGAGATATTAGCAGCAGGTAAGGTCAGTAGGTGCTGGGTGTATAGGAAGAGATATTAGCAGCAGATAAGGTCAGTAGGTGCTGGGTGTATAGGAAGAGGTATTAGCAGCGGGTAAGGTCAGTAGGTGCTGGGTGTATAGGACGAGGTATTAGCAGCAGGTAAGGTTTGTAGGTGCTGGGTGTATAGGAAGAGGTATTAGCAGCAGGTAAGGTCAGTAGGTGCTGGGTGTATAGGAAGAGGTATTAGCAGCAGGTAATGTCAGTAGGTGCTGGGTGTATAGGAAGTGGTATTAGCAGCAGGTAAGGTCAGTAGATGCTGGGTGTATAGGAAGAGGTATTAGCAGCAGGTAAGGTCAGTAGGTGCTGGGTGTATAGGAAGAGGTATTAGCAGCACATAAGGTCAGTAGGTGCTGGGTGTATAGGAAGAGGCATTAGCAGCAGGTAAGGTCAGTAGGTGCTGGGTGAATAGGAAGAGGTATTAGCTGCAGGTAAGGTCAGTAGGTGCTGGGTGTAGAGGAAAAGGTATTAGCAGCAGGTAAGGTCAGTAGGTGCTGGGTGTATAGGAAGAGGTATTAGCAGCAGGTAAGGTCAGTAGGTGCTGAGTGTATATGAAGAGGTATTAGCAGCAGGTAAGGTCAGTAGGTGTTGGGTGTATAGGAAGAGGTATTAGCAACAGGTAAGGTCAGTAGATGCTGGGTGTATAGGAAGAGGTATTAGCAGCAGGTAAGGTCTGTAGGTGCTGGGTATATAGGAAGAGGTATTAGCAGCAGGTAAGGTCAGTAGGTGCTGGGTGTATAGGAAGAGGTATTAGCAGCAGGTAAGGTCAGTAGGTGCTGGGTGTATAGGAAAATGTATTAGCAGCAGGTAAGGTCAGTAGGTGCTGGGTGTATAGGAAGAGGTATTAGCAGCAGGTAAGGTCAGTAGGTGCTGGGTGTATAGGAAGAGGTATTAGCAGCAGGTAAGGTCAGTAGGTGCTGAGTGTATATGAAGAGGTATTAGCAGCAGGTAAGGTCAGTAGGTGCTGGGTGTATAAGAAGAGGTATTAGCAGCAGGTAAGGTCAGTAGGTGCTGGGTGTATAGGAAGAGGTATTAGCAGCAGGTAAGGTCAGTAGGTGCTGGGTGTATAGGAAAAGGTATTAGCAGCATGTAAGGTCAGTAGGTGCTGGGTGTATAGGAAGAGATATTAGCAGCAGGTAAGGTCAGTAGGTGCTGGGTGTATAGGAAGAGGTATTAGCAGCAGGTAAGGTCAGTAGGTGCTGGGTGTATAGGAAGAGGTATTAGCAGCAGGTAAGGTCAGTAGGTGCTGGGTGTATAGGAAGAGCTATTAGCAGCAGGTAAGGTCAGTAGGTGCTGGGTGTATAGGAAGAGGTATTAGCAGCAGGTAAGGTCAGTAGGTGCTGGGTGTATAGGAAGAGGTATTAGCAGCAGGTAAGGTTAGTAGGTGCTGGGTGTATAGGAAGAGTAATTAGCAGCAGGTAAGGTCAGTAGGTGCTGGGTGTATAGGAAGAGATATTAGCAGCAGGTAAGGTCAGTAGGTGCTGGGTGTATAGGAAGAGGTATTAGCAGCAGGTAAGGTCAGTAGGTGCTGGGTGTATGGGAAGAGGTATTAGCAGCAGGTAAGGTCAGTAGGTGCTGGGTATATAGGAAGAGGTATTAGCAGCAGGTAAGGTCAGTAGGTGCTGGGTGTATAGGAAGAGGTATTAGCAGCAGGTAAGGTCAGTAAGTGCTTGGTGTATAGGAAGAGGTATTAGCAGCAGGTAAGGTCAGTAGGTGCTGGGTGTATAGGAAGAGGTATTAGCAGCAGGTAAGGTCAGTAGGTGCTGGGTGTATAGAAAGAGATATTAGCAGCAGATAAGGTCAGTAGGTGCTGGGTGTATAGGAAGAGATATTAGCAGCGGGTAAGGTCAGTAGGTGCTGGGTGTAAAGGAAGAGGCATTAGCAGCAGGTAAGGTCAGTAGGTGCTTGGTGTATAGGGAGAGGTGTTAGCAGCAGGTAAGGTCAGTAGGTGCTGGGTGTATAGGAAGAGGTATGAGCAGCAGGTAAGGTCAGTAGGGTGCTGGGTGTATAGGAAGAGATATTAGCAGCAGATAAGGTCAGTAGGTGCTGGGTGTATAGGAAGAGGTATTAGCAGCGGGTAAGGTCAGTAGGTGCTGGGTGTATAGGAAGAGGTATTAGCAGCAGGTAAGGTTTGTAGGTGCTGGGTGTATAGGAAGAGGTATTAGCAGCAGGTAAGGTCAGTAGGTGCTGGGTGTATAGGAAGAGGTATTAGCAGCAGGTAATGTCAGTAGGTGCTGGGTGTATAGGAAGAGGTATTAGCAGCAGGTAAGGTCAGTAGGTGCTGGGTGTATAGGAAGAGGTATTAGCAGCAGATAAGGTCAGTAGGTGCTGGGTGTATAGGAAGAGGCATTAGCAGCAGGTAAGGTCAGTAGGTGCTGGGTGAATAGGAAGAGGTATTAGCTGCAGGTAAGGTCAGTAGGTGCTGGGTGTAGAGGAAAAGGTATTAGCAGCAGGTAAGGTCAGTAGGTGCTGGGTGTATAGGAAGAGGTATTAGCAGCAGGTAAGGTCAGTAGGTGCTGAGTGTATATGAAGAGGTATTAGCAGCAGGTAAGGTCAGTAGGTGTTGGGTGTATAGGAAGAGGTATTAGCAACAGGTAAGGTCAGTAGATGCTGGGTGTATAGGAAGAGGTATTAGCAGCAGGTAAGGTCTGTAGGTGCTGGGTATATAGGAAGAGGTATTAGCAGCAGGTAAGGTCAGTAGGTGCTGGGTGTATAGGAAGAGGTATTAGCAGCAGGTAAGGTCAGTAGGTGCTGGGTGTATAGGAAAATGTATTAGCAGCAGGTAAGGTCAGTAGGTGCTGAGTGTATAGGAAGAGGTATTAGCAGCAGGTAAGGTCAGTAGGTGCTGGGTGTATAGGAAGAGGTATTAGCAGCAGGTAAGGTCAGTAGGTGCTGAGTGTATATGAAGAGGTATTAGCAGCAGGTAAGGTCAGTAGGTGCTGGGTGTATAAGAAGAGGTATTAGCAGCAGGTAAGGTCAGTAGGTGCTGGGTGTATAGGAAGAGGTATTAGCAGCAGGTAAGGTCAGTAGGTGCTGGGTGTATAGGAAAATGTATTAGCAGCAGGTAAGGTCAGTAGGTGCTGAGTGTATATGAAGAGGTATTAGCAGCAGGTAAGGTCAGTAGGTGTTGGGTGTATAGGAAGAGGTATTAGCAACAGGTAAGGTCAGTAGGTGCTGGGTGTATAGGAAGAGGTATTAGCAGCAGGTAAGGTCAGTAAGGTGCAGGGTGTATAGGAAGAGGTATTAGCAGCAGATAAGGTCAGTAGATGCTGGGTGTATAGGAAGAGGTATTAGCAGCAGGTAAGGTCAGTAGGTGCTGGGTGTATAGGAAGAGGTATTAGCAGCAGGTAAGGTCAGTAGGTGTTGGGTGTATAGGAAGAGGTATTAGCAACAGGTAAGGTCAGTAGATGCTGGGTGTATATGAAGAGGTATTAGCAGCAGGTAAGGTCAGTAGGTGCTGAGTGTATAGGAAGAGGTATTAGCAGCAGGTAAGGTCAGTAGGGTGCTGAGTGTATATGAAGAGGTATTAGCAGCAGGTAAGGTCAGTAGGTGCTGAGAGTATCGGAAGAGGTATTAGCAGCAAGTAAGGTCAGAAGGTGCTGGGTGTATAGGAAGAGGTATTAGCAGCAGGTAAGGTCAGTAGGTGCTGAGTGTATATGAAGAGGTATTAGCAGCAGGTAAGGTCAGTAGGTGTTGGGTGTATAGGAAGAGGTATTAGCAGCAGGTAAGGTCAGTAGGTGCTGGGTGTATAGGAAGAGGTATTAGCAGCAGGTAAGGTCAGTAGGTGCTGGGTGTATAGGAAGAGGTATTAGCAGCAGGTAAGGTCAGTAGGTGCTGGGTGTATAGGAAGAGGTATTAGCAGCAGGTAAGGTCAGTAGGTGCTGGGTGTATAGGAAGAGGTATTAGCAGCAGGTAAGGTCAGTAGGTGCTGGGTGTATAGGAATAGGTTATAACAGCAGGTAAGGTCAGTAGGTGCTGTGTCTATAGGAAGAGGTATTAGCAGCAGGTAAGGTTTGTAGGTGCTGGGTGTATAGGAAGAGGTATTAGCAGCAGGTAAGGTCAGTAGGTGCTGGGTGTATAGGAAGAGGTATTAGCAGTAGGTAAGGTCAGTAGGTGCTAGGTGTAAAGGAAGAGGTATTAGCAGCAGGTAAGGTCAGTAGGTGCTGGGTGTATAGGAATAGGTTATAACAGCAGGTAAGGTCAGTAGGTGCTGTGTCTATAGGAAGAGATATTAGCAGCAGGTAAGGTCAGTAGGTGCTGGGTGTATAGGAAGAGGTATTAGCAGCAGGTAATGTCAGTAGGTGCTGGGTGTATAGGAAGAAGTATTAGCAGCAGGTAAGGTCAGTAGATGCTGGGTGTATAGGAAGAGGTATTAGCAGCAGGTAAGGTCAGTAGGTGCTGGGTGTATAGGAAGAGGTATTAGCAGCACATAAGGTCAGTAGGTGCTGGGTGTATAGGAAGAGGCATTAGCAGCAGGTAAGGTCAGTAGGTGCTGGGTGAATAGGAAGAGGTATTAGCTGCAGGTAAGGTCAGTAGGTGCTGGGTGTAGAGGAAAAGGTATTAGCAGCAGGTAAGGTCAGTAGGTGCTGGGTGTATAGGAAGAGGTATTAGCAGCAGGTAAGGTCAGTAGGTGCTGAGTGTATAGGTGCTGGGTGTATAGGAAGAGATATTAGCAGCAGGTAAGGTCAGTAGGTGCTGGGTGTATAGGAAGAGGTATTAGCAGCAGGTAAGGTCAGTAGGTGCTGGGTGTATAGGAAGAGGTATTAGCAGCAGGTAAGGTCAGTAGGTGATGGGTGTATAGGAAGAGGTATTAGCAGCAGGTAAGGTTAGTAGGTGCTGGGTGTATAGGAAGAGTAATTAGCAGCAGGTAAGGTCAGTAGGTGCTGGGTGTATAGGAAGAGATATTAGCAGCAGGTAAGGTCAGTAGGTGCTGGGTGTATAGGAAGAGGTATTAGCAGCAGGTAAGGTCAGTAGGTGCTGGGTGTATGGGAAGAGGTATTAGCAGCAGGTAAGGTCAGTAGGTGCTGGGTATATAGGAAGAGGTATTAGCAGCAGGTAAGGTCAGTAGGTGCTGGGTGTATAGGAAGAGGTATTAGCAGCAGGTAAGGTCAGTAAGTGCTTGGTGTATAGGAAGAGGTATTAGCAGCAGGTAAGGTCAGTAGGTGCTGGGTGTATAGGAAGAGGTATTAGCAGCAGGTAAGGTCAGTAGGTGCTGGGTGTATAGAAAGAGATATTAGCAGCAGATAAGGTCAGTAGGTGCTGGGTGTATAGGAAGAGATATTAGCAGCGGGTAAGGTCAGTAGGTGCTGGGTGTATAGGAAGAGGCATTAGCAGCAGGTAAGGTCAGTAGGTGCTGGGTGTATGGGAAGAGGTATTAGCAGCAGGTAAGGTCAGTAGGTGCTGGGTATATAGGAAGAGGTATTAGCAGCAGGTAAGGTCAGTAGGTGCTGGGTGTATAGGAAGAGGTATTAGCAGCAGGTAAGGTCAGTAAGTGCTTGGTGTATAGGAAGAGGTATTAGCAGCAGGTAAGGTCAGTAGGTGCTGGGTGTATAGGAAGAGGTATTAGCAGCAGGTAAGGTCAGTAGGTGCTGGGTGTATAGGAAGAGGTATTAGCAGCAGGTAATGTCAGTAGGTGCTGGGTGTATAGGAAGAGGTATTAGCAGCAGGTAAGGTCAGTAGATGCTGGGTGTATAGGAAGAGGTATTAGCAGCAGGTAAGGTCAGTAGGTGCTGGGTGTATAGGAAGAGGTATTAGCAGCACATAAGGTCAGTAGGTGCTGGGTGTATAGGAAGAGGCATTAGCAGCAGGTAAGGTCAGTAGGTGCTGGGTGTAGAGGAAAAGGTATTAGCAGCAGGTAAGGTCAGTAGGTGCTGGGTGTATAGGAAGAGGTATTAGCAGCAGGTAAGGTCAGTAGGTGCTGAGTGTATATGAAGAGGTATTAGCAGCAGGTAAGGTCAGTAGGTGTTGGGTGTATAGGAAGAGGTATTAGCAACAGGTAAGGTCAGTAGATGCTGGGTGTATAGGAAGAGGTATTAGCAGCAGGTAAGGTCTGTAGGTGCTGGGTATATAGGAAGAGGTATTAGCAGCAGGTAAGGTCAGTAGGTGCTGGGTGTATAGGAAGAGGTATTAGCAGCAGGTAAGGTCAGTAGGTGCTGGGTGTATAGGAAAATGTATTAGCAGCAGGTAAGGTCAGTAGGTGCTGAGTGTATAGGAAGAGGTATTAGCAGCAGGTAAGGTCAGTAGGTGCTGGGTGTATAGGAAGAGGTATTAGCAGCAGGTAAGGTCAGTAGGTGCTGAGTGTATATGAAGAGGTATTAGCAGCAGGTAAGGTCAGTAGGTGCTGGGTGTATAAGAAGAGGTATTAGCAGCAGGTAAGGTCAGTAGGTGCTGGGTGTATAGGAAGAGGTATTAGCAGCAGGTAAGGTCAGTAGGTGCTGGGTGTATAGGAAAATGTATTAGCAGCAGGTAAGGTCAGTAGGTGCTGAGTGTATATGAAGAGGTATTAGCAGCAGGTAAGGTCAGTAGGTGTTGGGTGTATAGGAAGAGGTATTAGCAACAGGTAAGGTCAGTAGGTGCTGGGTGTATAGGAAGAGGTATTAGCAGCAGGTAAGGTCAGTAAGGTGCAGGGTGTATAGGAAGAGGTATTAGCAGCAGATAAGGTCAGTAGATGCTGGGTGTATAGGAAGAGGTATTAGCAGCAGGTAAGGTCAGTAGGTGCTGGGTGTATAGGAAGAGGTATTAGCAGCAGGTAAGGTCAGTAGGTGTTGGGTGTATAGGAAGAGGTATTAGCAACAGGTAAGGTCAGTAGATGCTGGGTGTATATGAAGAGGTATTAGCAGCAGGTAAGGTCAGTAGGTGCTGAGTGTATAGGAAGAGGTATTAGCAGCAGGTAAGGTCAGTAGGGTGCTGAGTGTATATGAAGAGGTATTAGCAGCAGGTAAGGTCAGTAGGTGCTGAGAGTATCGGAAGAGGTATTAGCAGCAAGTAAGGTCAGAAGGTGCTGGGTGTATAGGAAGAGGTATTAGCAGCAGGTAAGGTCAGTAGGTGCTGAGTGTATATGAAGAGGTATTAGCAGCAGGTAAGGTCAGTAGGTGTTGGGTGTATAGGAAGAGGTATTAGCAGCAGGTAAGGTCAGTAGGTGCTGGGTGTATAGGAAGAGGTATTAGCAGCAGGTAAGGTCAGTAGGTGCTGGGTGTATAGGAAGAGGTATTAGCAGCAGGTAAGGTCAGTAGGTGCTGGGTGTATAGGAAGAGGTATTAGCAGCAGGTAAGGTCAGTAGGTGCTGGGTGTATAGGAAGAGGCATTAGCAGCAGGTAAGGTCAGTAGGTGCTGGGTGTATAGGAAGAGGCATTAGCAGCAGGTAAGGTCAGTAGGTGCTGGGTGTATAGGAAGAGGTATTAGCAGCAGGTAAGGTCAGTAGGTGCTGGGTGTATAGGAAGAGGTATTAGCAGCAGGTAAGGTCAGTAGGTGCTGGGTGTATAGGAAGAGGTATTAGCAGCAGGTAAGGTCAGTAGGTGCTGGGTGTATAGGAAGAGGTATTAGCAGCAGGTAAGGTCAGTAGGTGCTGGGTGTATAGGAAGAGGTATTAGCAGCAGGTAAGGTCAGTAGGTGCTGGGTGTATAGGAAGAGGTATTAGCAGCAGGTAAGGTCAGTAGGTGCTGGGTGTATAGGAAGAGGTATTAGCAGCAGGTAAGGTCAGTAGGTGCTGGGTGTATAGGAAGAGGTATTAGCAGCAGGTAAGGTCAGTAGGTGCTGGGTGTATAGGAAGAGGCATTAGCAGCAGGTAAGGTCAGTAGGTGCTGGGTGTATAGGAAGAGGTATTAGCAGCGGGTAAGGCCAGTAGGTGCTGGGTGTATAGGAAGAGGTATTAGCAGCAGGTAAGGTCAGTAGGTGCTGGGTTTATAGGAAGAGATATTAGCAGCAGGTAAGGTCAGTAGGTGCTGGGTGTATAGGGAGAGGTATTAGCAGCAGGTAAGGTAATTAGGTGCTGGGTGTATAGGGAGAGGTATTAGCAGCAGGTAAGGTCAGTAGGTGCTGGGTGTATAGGAAGAGGTATTAGCAGCAGGTAAGGTCAATATGTGCTGGGTGTATAGGGAGAGGTATTAACAGCAGGTAAGGTCAGTAAGTGCTGGGTGTATAGGGAGAGGTATTAGCAGCAGGTAAGGTCAGTAGGTGCTGGGTGTATAGGGAGAGGTATTATTAGCAGGTAATGTCAGTAGGTGCTGGGTGTATAGGAAGAGGTATTAGCAGCAGGTAAGGTCAGTAGGTGCTGAGTGTATATGAAGAGGTATTAGCAGCAGGTAAGGTCAGTAGGTGCTGGGTGTATAGGAAGAGGTATTAGCAGCAGGTAAGGTCAGTAGGTGCTGGGTGTATAGGAAGAGGTATTAGCAGCAGGTGAGGTCAGTAGGTGCTGGGTGTATAGGAAGAGGTATTAGCAGCAGGTGAGGTCAGTAGGTGCTGGGTGTATAGGAAGAGGTATTAGCAGCAGGTAAGGTCAGTAGGTGCTGGGTGTATAGGGAGAGGTATTAGCAGTAGGTAGGGTCAGTAGGTGCTGGTGTATAGGAAGAGGTGTTAGCAGCAGGTAAGGTCAGTAGGTGCTGGGTGTATAGGAAGAGGTATTAGCAGCAGGTAAGGTCAGTAGGTGCTGGGTGTATAGGTAGAGGTATTAGCAGCACATAAGGTCAGTAGGTGCTGGGTGTATAGGAAGAGGTATTAGCAGCAGGTAAGGTCAGTAGGTGCTGGGTGTATAGGAAGAGGTATTAGCAGCAGGTAAGGTCAGTAGGTGCTGGGTGTATAGGAAGAGGTATTAGCAGCAGGTAAGGTCAGTAGGTGCTGGGTGTATAGGAAGATGTATTAGCAACAGGTAGGGTCAGTATGTGCTGGGTGTATAGGGAGAGGTATTAGCAGCAGGTAAGGTAATTAGGTGCTGGGTGTATAGGAAGAGGTATTAGCAGCAGGTAAGGTCAGTAGGTGCTGGGTGTATAGGAAGAGGTATTAGCAGCAGGTGAGGTCAGTAGGTGCTGGGTGTATAAGAAGAGGTATTAGCAGCAGGTGAGGTCAGTAGGTGCTGGGTGTATAGGGAGAGGTATTAGCAGCAGGTAGGGTCAGTAGGTGCTGGGTGTATAGGAAGAGGTATTAGCAGCAGGTAAGGTCAGTAGGTGCTGGGTGTATAGGAAGAGGTATTAGCAGCAGGTAAGGTCAGTAGGTGCTGGGTGTATAGGAAGAGGTATTAGCAGCAGGTAAGGTCAGGAGGTTCTGGGTGTATAGGAAGAGGTATTAGCAGCAGGTAAGGTCAGTAGGTGCTGGGTGTATAGGAAGAGGTATTAGCAGCAGGTAAGGTCAGTAGGTGCTGAGTGTATAGGAAGAGGTATTAGCAGCAGGTAAGGTCAGTAGGTGCTGGGTATATAGGAAGAGGTATTAGCAGTAAGTAAGGTCAGTAGGTGCAGGATGTATAGGAAGAGGTATTAGCAGCAGATAAGGTCAGTAGGTGCTGGGTGTATAGGAAGAGGTATTAGTAGCAGGTAAGGTCAGTAGGTGCTGGGTGTATAGGAAGAGGTATTAGCAGCAGGTAAGGTCAGTAGGTGCTGGGTGTATAGGAAGAGGTATTAGCAGCAGGTAAGGTTAGTAGGTGCTGGGTGTATAGGAAGAGTAATTAGCAGCAGGTAAGGTCAGTAGGTGCTGGGTGTATAGGAAGAGATATTAGCAGCAGGTAAGGTCAGTAGGTGCTGGGTGTATAGGAAGAGGTATTAGCAGCAGGTAAGGTCAGTAGGTGCTGGGTGTATGGGAAGAGGTATTAGCAGCAGGTAAGGTCAGTAGGTGCTGGGTATATAGGAAGAGGTATTAGCAGCAGGTAAGGTCAGTAGGTGCTGGGTGTATAGGAAGAGGTATTAGCAGCAGGTAAGGTCAGTAAGTGCTTGGTGTATAGGAAGAGGTATTAGCAGCAGGTAAGGTCAGTATGTGCTGGGTGTATAGGAAGAGGTATTAGCAGCAGGTAAGGTCAGTAGGTGCTGGGTGTATAGAAAGAGATATTAGCAGCAGATAAGGTCAGTAGGTGCTGGGTGTATAGGAAGAGATATTAGCAGCGGGTAAGGTCAGTAGGTGCTGGGTGTATAGGGAGAGGTGTTAGCAGCAGGTAAGGTCAGTAGGTGCTGGGTGTATAGGAAGAGGTATGAGCAGCAGGTAAGGTCAGTAGGGTGCTGGGTGTATAGGAAGAGATATTAGCAGCAGATAAGGTCAGTAGATGCTGGGTGTATAGGAAGAGGTATTAGCAGCGGGTAAGGTCAGTAGGTGCTGGGTGTATAGGAAGAGGTATTAGCAGCAGGTAAGGTTTGTAGGTGCTGGGTGTATAGGAAGAGGTATTAGCAGCAGGTAAGGTCAGTAGGTGCTGGGTGTATAGGAAGAGGTATTAGCAGTAGGTAAGGTCAGTAGGTGCTAGGTGTAAAGGAAGAGGTATTAGCAGCAGGAAAGGTCAGTAGGTGCTGGGTGTATAGGAATAGGTTATAACAGCAGGTAAGGTCAGTAGGTGCTGTGTCTATAGGAAGAGATATTAGCAGCAGGTAAGGTCAGTAGGTGCTGGGTGTATAGGAAGAGGTATTAGCAGCAGGTAATGTCAGTAGGTGCTGGGTGTATAGGAAGAAGTATTAGCAGCAGGTAAGGTCAGTAGATGCTGGGTGTATAGGAAGAGGTATTAGCAGCAGGTAAGGTCAGTAGGTGCTGGGTGTATAGGAAGAGGTATTAGCAGCACATAAGGTCAGTAGGTGCTGGGTGTATAGGAAGAGGCATTAGCAGCAGGTAAGGTCAGTAGGTGCTGGGTGAATAGGAAGAGGTATTAGCTGCAGGTAAGGTCAGTAGGTGCTGGGTGTAGAGGAAAAGGTATTAGCAGCAGGTAAGGTCAGTAGGTGCTGGGTGTATAGGAAGAGGTATTAGCAGCAGGTAAGGTCAGTAGGTGCTGAGTGTATATGAAGAGGTATTAGCAGCAGGTAAGGTCAGTAGGTGTTGGGTGTATAGGAAGAGGTATTAGCAACAGGTAAGGTCAGTAGATGCTGGGTGTATAGGAAGAGGTATTAGCAGCAGGTAAGGTCTGTAGGTGCTGGGTGTATAGGAAGAGGTATTAGCAGCAGGTAAGGTCAGTAGGTGCTGGGTGTATAGGAAGAGGTATTAGCAGCAGGTAAGGTCAGTAGGTGCTGGGTGTATAGGAAAATGTATTAGCAGCAGGTAAGGTCAGTAGGTGCTGAGTGTATAGGAAGAGGTATTAGCAGCAGGTAAGGTCAGTAGGTGCTGGGTGTATAGGAAGAGGTATTAGCAGCAGGTAAGGTCAGTAGGTGCTGAGTGTATATGAAGAGGTATTAGCAGCAGGTAAGGTCAGTAGGTGCTGGGTGTATAAGAAGAGGTATTAGCAGCAGGTAAGGTCAGTAGGTGCTGGGTGTATAGGAAGAGGTATTAGCAGCAGGTAAGGTCAGTAGGTGCTGGGTGTATAGGAAAATGTATTAGCAGCAGGTAAGGTCAGTAGGTGCTGAGTGTATATGAAGAGGTATTAGCAGCAGGTAAGGTCAGTAGGTGCTGGGTGTATAGGAAGAGGTATTAGCAGCAGGTAAGGTCAGTAGGTGCTGGGTGTATAGGAAGAGGTATTAGCAGCAGGTAAGGTCAGTAGGTGCTGGGTGTATAGGAAGATGTATTAGCAACAGGTAGGGTCAGTATGTGCTGGGTGTATAGGGAGAGGTATTAGCAGCAGGTAAGGTAATTAGGTGCTGGGTGTATAGGAAGAGGTATTAGCAGCAGGTAAGGTCAGTAGGTGCTGGGTGTATAGAAAGAGATATTAGCAGCAGATAAGGTCAGTAGGTGCTGGGTGTATAGGAAGAGATATTAGCAGCGGGTAAGGTCAGTAGGTGCTGGGTGTATAGGAAGAGGCATTAGCAGCAGGTAAGGTCAGTAGGTGCTTGGTGTATAGGGAGAGGTGTTAGCAGCAGGTAAGGTCAGTAGGTGCTGGGTGTATAGGAAGAGGTATGAGCAGCAGGTAAGGTCAGTAGGGTGCTGGGTGTATAGGAAGAGATATTAGCAGCAGATAAGGTCAGTAGATGCTGGGTGTATAGGAAGAGGTATTAGCAGCGGGTAAGGTCAGTAGGTGCTGGGTGTATAGGAAGAGGTATTAGCAGCAGGTAAGGTTTGTAGGTGCTGGGTGTATAGGAAGAGGTATTAGCAGCAGGTAAGGTCAGTAGGTGCTGGGTGTATAGGAAGAGGTATTAGCAGTAGGTAAGGTCAGTAGGTGCTAGGTGTAAAGGAAGAGGTATTAGCAGCAGGTAAGGTCAGTAGGTGCTGGGTGTATAGGAATAGGTTATAACAGCAGGTAAGGTCAGTAGGTGCTGTGTCTATAGGAAGAGATATTAGCAGCAGGTAAGGTCAGTAGGTGCTGGGTGTATAGGAAGAGGTATTAGCAGCAGGTAATGTCAGTAGGTGCTGGGTGTATAGGAAGAAGTATTAGCAGCAGGTAAGGTCAGTAGATGCTGGGTGTATAGGAAGAGGTATTAGCAGCAGGTAAGGTCAGTAGGTGCTGGGTGTATAGGAAGAGGTATTAGCAGCACATAAGGTCAGTAGGTGCTGGGTGTATAGGAAGAGGCATTAGCAGCAGGTAAGGTCAGTAGGTGCTGGGTGAATAGGAAGAGGTATTAGCTGCAGGTAAGGTCAGTAGGTGCTGGGTGTAGAGGAAAAGGTATTAGCAGCAGGTAAGGTCAGTAGGTGCTGGGTGTATAGGAAGAGGTATTAGCAGCAGGTAAGGTCAGTAGGTGCTGAGTGTATATGAAGAGGTATTAGCAGCAGGTAAGGTCAGTAGGTGTTGGGTGTATAGGAAGAGGTATTAGCAACAGGTAAGGTCAGTAGATGCTGGGTGTATAGGAAGAGGTATTAGCAGCAGGTAAGGTCTGTAGGTGCTGGGTATATAGGAAGAGGTATTAGCAGCAGGTAAGGTCAGTAGGTGCTGGGTGTATAGGAAGAGGTATTAGCAGCAGGTAAGGTCAGTAGGTGCTGGGTGTATAGGAAAATGTATTAGCAGCAGGTAAGGTCAGTAGGTGCTGAGTGTATAGGAAGAGGTATTAGCAGCAGGTAAGGTCAGTAGGTGCTGGGTGTATAGGAAGAGGTATTAGCAGCAGGTAAGGTCAGTAGGTGCTGAGTGTATATGAAGAGGTATTAGCAGCAGGTAAGGTCAGTAGGTGCTGGGTGTATAAGAAGAGGTATTAGCAGCAGGTAAGGTCAGTAGGTGCTGGGTGTATAGGAAGAGGTATTAGCAGCAGGTAAGGTCAGTAGGTGCTGAGTGTATATGAAGAGGTATTAGCAGCAGGTAAGGTCAGTAGGTGCTGGGTGTATAGGAAGAGGTATTAGCAGCAGGTAAGGTCAGTAGGTGCTGGGTGTATAGGAAGAGGTATTAGCAGCAGGTAAGGTCAGTAGGTGCTGGGTGTATAGGAAGAGGTATTAGCAGCAGGTAAGGTCAGTAGGTGCTGGGTGTATAGGAAGATGTATTAGCAACAGGTAGGGTCAGTATGTGCTGGGTGTATAGGGAGAGGTATTAGCAGCAGGTAAGGTAATTAGGTGCTGGGTGTATAGGAAGAGGTATTAGCAGCAGGTAAGGTCAGTAGGTGCTGGGTGTATAGGAAGAGGTATTAGCAGCAGGTGAGGTCAGTAGGTGCTGGGTGTATAAGAAGAGGTATTAGCAGCAGGTGAGGTCAGTAGGTGCTGGGTGTATAGGGAGAGGTATTAGCAGCAGGTAGGGTCAGTAGGTGCTGGGTGTATAGGAAGAGGTATTAGCAGCAGGTAAGGTCAGTAGGTGCTGGGTGTATAGGAAGAGGTATTAGCAGCAGGTAAGGTCAGTAGGTGCTGGGTGTATAGGAAGAGGTATTATCAGCAGGTAAGGTCAGGAGGTTCTGGGTGTATAGGAAGAGGTATTAGCAGCAGGTAAGGTCAGTAGGTGCTGGGTGTATAGGAAGAGGTATTAGCAGCAGGTAAGGTCAGTAGGTGCTGAGTGTATAGGAAGAGGTATTAGCAGCAGGTAAGGTCAGTAGGTGCTGGGTATATAGGAAGAGGTATTAGCAGTAAGTAAGGTCAGTAGGTGCAGGATGTATAGGAAGAGGTATTAGCAGCAGATAAGGTCAGTAGGTGCTGGGTGTATAGGAAGAGGTATTAGTAGCAGGTAAGGTCAGTAGGTGCTGGGTGTATAGGAAGAGGTATTAGCAGCAGGTAAGGTCAGTAGGTGCTGGGTGTATAGGAAGAGGTATTAGCAGCAGGTAAGGTCAGTAGGTTCTGGGTGTATAGGAAGAGGTATTAGCAGCAGGTAAGGTCAGTAGGTGCTGAGTGTATAGGAAGAGGTATTAGCAGCAGGTAAGGTCAGTAGGTGCTGGGTGTATAGGAAGAGGTATTAGCAGCAGGTAAGGTCAGTAGGTGCTGGGTGTATAGGGAGAGGTATTAGCAGCAGGTAAGGTCAGTAGGTGCTGGGTGTATAGGAAGAGATATTAGCAGCAGGTAAGGTCAGTAGGTGCTGGGTGTATAGGAAGAGGTATTAGCAGCAGGTAAGGTCAGTAGGTGCTGGGTGTATAGGAAGAGATATTAGCAGCAGGTAAGGTCAGTAGGTGCTGGGTGTATAGGAAGAGGTATGAGCAGCAGGTAAGGTCAGTTGGTGCTGGGTGTATAGGAAGAGGTATTAGCAGCAGGTAAGGTCAGTAGGTGCTGGGTGTATAGGAAGAGGTATTAGCAGCAGGTAAGGTCAGTAGGTGCTGGGTGTATAGGAAGAGGTATTAGCAGCAGGTAAGGTCAGTAGGTGCTGGGTGTATAGGAAGAGGCATTAGCAGCAGGTAAGGTCAGTAGGTGCTGGGTGTATAGGAAGAGGTATTAGCAGCGGGTAAGGCCAGTAGGTGCTGGGTGTATAGGAAGAGGTATTAGCAGCAGGTAAGGTCAGTAGGTGCTGGGTGTATAGGAAGAGATATTAGCAGCAGGTAAGGTCAGTAGGTGCTGGGTGTATAGGGAGAGGTATTAGCAGCAGGTAAGGTAATTAGGTGCTGGGTGTATAGGGAGAGGTATTAGCAGCAGGTAAGGTCAGTAGGTGCTGGGTGTATAGGAAGAGGTATTAGCAGCAGGTAAGGTCAGTATGTGCTGGGTGTATAGGGAGAGGTATTAGCAGCAGGTAAGGTCAGTAAGTGCTGGGTGTATAGGGAGAGGTATTAGCAGCAGGTAAGGTCAGTAGGTGCTGGGTGTATAGGGAGAGGTATTATTAGCAGGTAATGTCAGTAGGTGCTGGGTGTATAGGAAGAGGTATTAGCAGCAGGTAAGGTCAGTAGGTGCTGAGTGTATATGAAGAGGTATTAGCAGCAGGTAAGGTCAGTAGGTGCTGGGTGTATAGGAAGAGGTATTAGCAGCAGGTAAGGTCAGTAGGTGCTGGGTGTATAGGAAGAGGTATTAGCAGCAGGTGAGGTCAGTAGGTGCTGGGTGTATAGGAAGAGGTATTAGCAGCAGGTGAGGTCAGTAGGTGCTGGGTGTATAGGAAGAGGTATTAGCAGCAGGTAAGGTCAGTAGGTGCTGGGTGTATAGGGAGAGGTATTAGCAGCAGGTAGGGTCAGTAGGTGCTGGTGTATAGGAAGAGGTGTTAGCAGCAGGTAAGGTCAGTAGGTGCTGGGTGTATAGGAAGAGGTATTAGCAGCAGGTAAGGTCAGTAGGTGCTGGGTGTATAGGTAGAGGTATTAGCAGCACATAAGGTCAGTAGGTGCTGGGTGTATAGGAAGAGGTATTAGCAGCAGGTAAGGTCAGTAGGTGCTGGGTGTATAGGAAGAGGTATTAGCAGCAGGTAAGGTCAGTAGGTGCTGGGTGTATAGGAAGAGGTATTAGCAGCAGGTAAGGTCAGTAGGTGCTGGGTGTATAGGAAGATGTATTAGCAACAGGTAGGGTCAGTATGTGCTGGGTGTATAGGGAGAGGTATTAGCAGCAGGTAAGGTAATTAGGTGCTGGGTGTATAGGAAGAGGTATTAGCAGCAGGTAAGGTCAGTAGGTGCTGGGTGTATAGGAAGAGGTATTAGCAGCAGGTGAGGTCAGTAGGTGCTGGGTGTATAAGAAGAGGTATTAGCAGCAGGTGAGGTCAGTAGGTGCTGGGTGTATAGGGAGAGGTATTAGCAGCAGGTAGGGTCAGTAGGTGCTGGGTGTATAGGAAGAGGTATTAGCAGCAGGTAAGGTCAGTAGGTGCTGGGTGTATAGGAAGAGGTATTAGCAGCAGGTAAGGTCAGTAGGTGCTGGGTGTATAGGAAGAGGTATTAGCAGCAGGTAAGGTCAGGAGGTTCTGGGTGTATAGGAAGAGGTATTAGCAGCAGGTAAGGTCAGTAGGTGCTGGGTGTATAGGAAGAGGTATTAGCAGCAGGTAAGGTCAGTAGGTGCTGAGTGTATAGGAAGAGGTATTAGCAGCAGGTAAGGTCAGTAGGTGCTGGGTATATAGGAAGAGGTATTAGCAGTAAGTAAGGTCAGTAGGTGCAGGATGTATAGGAAGAGGTATTAGCAGCAGATAAGGTCAGTAGGTGCTGGGTGTATAGGAAGAGGTATTAGTAGCAGGTAAGGTCAGTAGGTGCTGGGTGTATAGGAAGAGGTATTAGCAGCAGGTAAGGTCAGTAGGTGCTGGGTGTATAGGAAGAGGTATTAGCAGCAGGTAAGGTTAGTAGGTGCTGGGTGTATAGGAAGAGGTATTAGCAGCAGGTAAGGTCAGTAGGTGCTGAGTGTATAGGAAGAGGTATTAGCAGCAGGTAAGGTCAGTAGGTGCTGGGTGTATAGGAAGAGGTATTAGCAGCAGGTAAGGTCAGTAGGTGCTGGGTGTATAGGAAGAGGTATTAGCAGCAGGTAAGGTCAGTAGGTGCTGAGTGTATAGGAAGAGGTATTAGCAACAGGTAAGGTCAGTAGGTGCTGAGTGTATAGGAAGAGGTATTAGCAGCAGGTAAGGTCAGTAGGTGCTGGGTGTATAGGAAGAGGTATTAGCAGCAGGTAAGGTCAGTAGGTGCTGGGTGTATAGGAAGAGGTATTAGCAGCAGGTGAGGTCAGTAGGTGCTGGGTGTATAGGAAGAGGTATTAGCAGCAGATAAGGTCAGTAGGTGCTGTGTGTATAGGAAGAGGTATTAGCAGCAGGTAAGGTCAGTAGGTGCTGGGTGTATAGGAAGAGTTATTAGCAGCAGGTAAGGTCAGTAGGTGCTGGGTGTATAGGAAGAGGTATTAGTCAGCAGATAAGGTCAGTAGGTGCTGTGTGTATAGGAAGAGGTATTAGCAGCAGGTAAGGTCAGTAGGTGCTGAGTGTATAGGAAGAGGTATTAGCAGCACGTAAGGTCAGTATGTGCTGGGTGTATAGGAAGAGGTATTAGCAGCAGGTAAGGTCAGTAGGTGCTGGGTGTATAGGAAGAGGTATTAGCAGCAGGTGAGGTCAGTAGGTGCTGGGTGTATAGGAAGAGGTATTAGTCAGCAGATAAGGTCAGTAGGTGCTGTGTGTATAGGAAGAGGTATTAGCAGCAGGTAAGGTCAGTAGGTGCTGGGTGTATACAAAGAGGTATTAGCAGCAGGTAAGGTCAGTAGGTGCTGGGTGTATAGGAAGAGGTATTAGCAGCAGGTAAGGTCAGTAGGTGCTGGGTATATAGGAAGAGTTATTAGCAGCAGGTAAGGTCAGTAGGTGCTGGGTGTATAGGAAGAGGTATTAGCAGCAGGTAAGGTAAGTAGGTGCTGGGTGTATAGGAAGAGGTATTAGCAGCAGGTAAGGTCAGTAGGTGCTGGGTGTTTAAGATAAAAAGAGTTATAAGCAGCAGTAAATCAAGCTGCTACTGTCAGTTTATAGACACTGTACACACACAGGAGGGTACTGAACTGATTAATAGTGTAAACCTGTGATGGAAACTTCCTAACACAAATAAATATTTTAGAAGCCATAAGGGCCACATATAAATTATAATATGTTTGCTAATAATGTCAGCATTCTTAGCTGTGCTTCCTCGTGGGGCAATAAATAATAAAATGCTGAAGAAGCCGTTGTGAGTAAATCATCGTCTGTTTCTCTCCTGGGGGTTGTGCGGCTTCTTCTCTGTCAAAAACATTTGCTGCACATCTGTTCTGTGTCTGGAGCAGTTCCCTGCGGGACAATAGGGTCAGGCAGGTTATAAACGAATATTCTTTGTTTTTTCTTCTTCTGGTTCATGATGATAAACCAGAGATGTACTGAGCAGCGTGTGCAGACACGCAGGCTTGTGCAACTAGAGACGTACTGAGCACCGTGTGCAGTCACACAGGCTTGTGCAACCAGAGACGTACTGAGCACCGTGTGCAGTCACACAGGCTTGTGCAACCAGAGAGGTACTGAGCACTGTGTGCAGTCACGCAGGCTTGTGCAACCAGAGACGTACTGAGCACCGTGTGCAGTCTCACAGGCTTTTGCAACCAGAGACGTACTGAGCACCGCGTGCAGTCGCGCAGGCTTGTGCAACCAGAGATGTACTGAGCACCGTGTGCAGTAATGCAAGCTTGTGCAACCAGAGACGCACTGAGCACAGTGTGCAGTCATGCAAGCTTGTGCAACCAGAGACGTACTAATCACTGTGTGCAGTTATACAGGCTTGTGCAACCAGAGACCTACTAATCACCGTGTGCTGTCACACAGGCTTGTGCAACCAGAGACGTACTGAGCACCGTGTGCTGTCACGCAGGCTTGTGCAACCAGAGACGTACTGAGCACTGTGTGCAGTCATGCAGACTTCTGCAACCAGAGACGTACTGAGCACTGTGTGCAGTCACGCAGGCTTGTGCAACCAGAGACGTACTGAGCACCGTGTGCAGATTCTGCTTCTTATATAGTCGTACAGGCTTGTGCAACCAGAGACGTACTGAGCACAGTGTGCAGATTCTGGTTCTTATATAGTCATGCAGGCTTGTGCAACCAGAGACGTACTGAGCACAGTGTGCAGATTCTGGTTCTTATATAGTCATGCAGGCTTGTGCAACCAGAGACGTACTGAGCACCGTGTGCAGATTCTGCTTCTTATATAGTCATGCAGGCTTGTGCAACCAGAGACGTACTGAGCACAGTGTGCAGATTCTGGTTCTTATAGAGTCGTGCAGGCTTGTGAAACCAGAGACGTACTGAGTACAGTGTGCAGATTCTGCTTCTTATATAGTCACGCAGGCTTGTGCAACTAGAGACGTACTGAGCACCGTGTGCAGATTCTAGTTATTATATAGTCAAGCAGGCTTGTGCAACCAGAAACGTACTGAGCACCATGTGCAGATTCTAGTTATTATATAGTCATGCAGGCTTGTGCAACTAGAGACGTACTGAGCACCGTGTGCAGATTCTAGTTATTATATAGTCAAGCAGGCTTGTGCAACCAGAAACGTACTGAGCACCATGTGCAGATTCTAGTTATTATATAGTCATGCAGGCTTGTGCAACCAGAGACGTACTGAGCACCGTGTGCAGATTCTAGTTATTATATAGTCAAGCAGGCTTGTGCAACCAGAAACGTACTGAGCACCATGTGCAGATTCTAGTTATTATATAGTCAAGCAGGCTTGTGCAACCAGAAACGTACTGAGCACCATGTGCAGATTCTAGTTATTATATAGTCATGCAGGCTTGTGCAACCAGAGACGTACTAATCACTGTGTGCAGATTCTGGTTCTTATATGAGAAGTGATATACAACAATTGGAGGATTGGACAAATGACTGGGGTCTAAAGTTTAACACAGCAAAGTGTAAAATAATGCATTTAGGGAAGAAAAATCCAAATGTTAATTACAGACTCAATGACACTTTACTGACTGTTACAGATGAGGAACAGGACTTGGGAATTATTATTTCAGATGATTTAAAACTTAGTAAACAATGTAGTAATGCAGCGAGTAAGGCTAGCAGAATGCTTGGATGTATTGGTAGAGGTATTTGCAGCAGAAATAGTAAGGTTCTTATGCCACTTTATAGATCATTAGTTAGGCCTCATCTTGAGTATTGTGTGCAGTTCTGGAGGCCATATCTTCAGAAGGATATTAACAAACTTGAATCTGTGCAAAGGAGGGCTACCAAAATGGTACATGGTCTAAAAAATAAAACTTACCAGGATAGGCTCAATGACCTAAATATGTATAGCTTAGAGGAGAGAAGGGAAAGAGGTGATATGATAGCAACTTTCAAGTACATTAAAGGGTTTAGTAAAACTGAGGCTGTGGGTATTTTACATAAAAATGGAAAATTCAAGAACAAGGGGTCATGAGCTCAAGCTAAAGGGTAGTAGATTCAGGAGTAATTTGAGGAAGCACTTCTTTACAGAAAGAGTGATTGATTTATGGAATAAACTTCCTCAAGAGGTAGTAGCAACAAACACTGTGGGGGACTTTAAAAATGCATGGGACAAGCATAGGGCTATCCTACGAACTAGATAAGTTTATACTGTTAGGTAAGGTGGGGCAGACTTGCTGGGCCTATGGCTCTTATCTGCCGTCAATATCTATGTTTCTATGTTTCTATATAGTCATGCAACCAGAGATGTACTAATCACTGTGTGCAGATTCTGGTTCTTATATAGTCACGCAGGCTTGTGCAACCAGAGATGTACTAATCACTGTGTGCAGATTCTGGTTCTTATATAGTCGTGCAGGCTTGTGCAACCAGAGATGTTCTGAGCACAGTGTGCAGATTCTGGTTCTTATATAGTCGTGCAGGCTTGTGCAACCAGAGATGTTCTGAGCACCATGTGCAGATGCTGGTTCTTATATAGTCACGTAGGCTTGTGCAACCAGAGACGTTCTGAGCACCGTGTGCAGATGCTGGTTCTTATATAGTAACGTAGGCTTGTGCAACCAGAGACGTACTGAGCACAGTGTGCAGATTCTGGTTCTTATATAGTCATGCAGGCTTGTGCAACCAGAGACGTACTGAGCACAGTGTGCAGATTCTGGTTCTTATATAGTCACGCAGGCTTGTGCAACCAGAGACATACTGAGCACCGTGTGCAGATTCTGCTTCTTATATAGTCATGCAGGCTTGTGCAACCAGAGACGTACTGAGCACCGTGTGCAGATTCTGGTTCTTATATAGTCACGCAGGCTTGTGCAACCAGAGATGTACTAATCACTGTGTGCAGATTCTGGTTCTTATATAGTCACGCAGGCTTGTGCAACCAGAGATGTACTAATCACTGTGTGCAGATTCTGGTTCTTATATAGTCGTGCAGGCTTGTGCAACCAGAGATGTTCTGAGCACAGTGTGCAGATTCTGGTTCTTATATAGTCGTGCAGGCTTGTGCAACCAGAGATGTTCTGAGCACCATGTGCAGATGCTGGTTCTTATATAGTCACGTAGGCTTGTGCAACCAGAGACGTTCTGAGCACCGTGTGCAGATGCTGGTTCTTATATAGTAACGTAGGCTTGTGCAACCAGAGACGTACTGAGCACAGTGTGCAGATTCTGGTTCTTATATAGTCATGCAGGCTTGTGCAACCAGAGACGTACTGAGCACAGTGTGCAGATTCTGGTTCTTATATAGTCACGCAGGCTTGTGCAACCAGAGACATACTGAGCACCGTGTGCAGATTCTGCTTCTTATATAGTCATGCAGGCTTGTGCAACCAGAGACGTACTGAGCACCGTGTGCAGATTCTGCTTCTTATATAGTCATGCAGGCTTGTGCAACCAGAGACGTACTGAGCACAGTGTGCAGATTCTGGTTCTTATAGAGTCATGCAGGCTTGTGCAACCAGAGACGTACTGAGCACAGTGTGCAGATTCTGGTTCTTATAGAGTCATGCAGGCTTGTGCAACCAGAGACGTACTGAGCACAGTGTGCAGATTCTGGTTCTTATATAGTCATGCAGGCTTGTGAAACCAGAGACGTACTGAGCACAGTGTGCAGATTCTGGTTCTTATATAGTCATGCAGGCTTGTGCAACCAGAGACTTACTGAGCACCGTGTGCAGATTCTGCTTCTTATATAGTCATGCAGGCTTGTGCAACCAGAGACGTACTGAGCACAGTGTGCAGATTCTGGTTCTTATATAGTCGTGCAGGCTTGTGCAACCAGAGACGTACTGAGCACCGTGTGCAGATTCTGGTTCTTATATAGTCACGCAGGCTTGTGCAACCAGAGATGTACTAATCACTGTGTGCAGATTCTGGTTCTTATATAGTCACGCAGGCTTGTGCAACCAGAGATGTACTAATCACTGTGTGCAGATTCTGGTTCTTATATAGTCGTGCAGGCTTGTGCAACCAGAGATGTTCTGAGCACAGTGTGCAGATTCTGGTTCTTATATAGTCGTGCAGGCTTGTGCAACCAGAGATGTTCTGAGCACCGTGTGCAGATGCTGGTTCTTATATAGTCACGTAGGCTTGTGCAACCAGAGACGTTCTGAGCACCGTGTGCAGATGCTGGTTCTTATATAGTCACGTAGGCTTGTGCAACCAGAGAAGTAGTAAGCACCGTGTGCAGATTCTGGTTCTTATATAGTCATGCAGGCTTGTGCAACCAGAGACGTACTTAGCACCGTGTGCAGATTCCGCTTCTGATATAGTCACGCAGGCTTGTGCAACAAGAAAAGTACTAATCACAGTGTGCAGATTCGGCTTCTTATATAGTCACGCAGGCTTGTGCAACCAGAGACGTACTGAGCACAGTGTGCAGATTCTGCTTCTTATATAGTTGTGCAGGCTTGTGCAAACAGAAAAGTACTGAGCACCGTGTGCAGATTCTGGTTCTTATATAGTCATGCAGGCTTGTGCAACCAGAGCCGTACTGAGCACAGTGTGCAGATTCTGCTTCTTATATAGTTGTGCAGGCTTGTGCAAACAGAAAAGTACTGAGCACCGTGTGCAGATTCTGGTTCTTATATAGTCATGCAGGCTTGTGCAACCAGAGACGTACTGAGTACAGTGTGCAGATTCTGCTTCTTATATAGTCACGCAGGCTTGTGCAACCAGAGACGTACTGAGTACAGTGTGCAGATTCTGGTTCTTATATAGTCACGCAGGCTTGTGCAACCAGTGATGTACTAAGCACTGTGTGCAGATGCTGGTTCTTATATAGTCACGCAGGCTTGTGCAACCAGAGACATACTGAGCACAGTGTTCAGATTCTGCTTCTTATATAGTCGTGCAGGCTTGTGCAACCAGAGACGTACTAAGCACAGTGTGCAGATTCTGCTTCTTATATAGTCGTGCAGGCTTGTGCAACCAGAGACGTACTGAGCATCATGTGCAGATTCTGGTACTTATATAGTCACGCAGGCTTGTGCAATCAGAGAAGTACTGAGCACAGTGTGCAGATTATGGTTCTTATATAGTCATGCAGGCTTGTGCAACCAGAGACGTACTGAGCACCATGTGCAGATTCTGCTTCTTATATAGTCATGCAGGCTTGTGCAACCAGAAATGTATTGAGCACAGTGTGGTCGGGCAGACTTGCTGGGCCTATGGCTCTTATCTGCCGTCAATATCTATGTTTCTATGTTTCTATATAGTCATGCAGGCTTGTGCAACCAGAGATGTACTAATCACTGTGTGCAGATTCTGGTTCTTATATAGTCACGTAGGCTTGTGCAACCAGAGATGTACTAATCACTGTGTGCAGATTCTGGTTCTTATATAGTCGTGCAGGCTTGTGCAACCAGAGATGTTCTGAGCACAGTGTGCAGATTCTGGTTCTTATATAGTCGTGCAGGCTTGTGCAACCAGAGATGTTCTGAGCACCATGTGCAGATGCTGGTTCTTATATAGTCACGTAGGCTTGTGCAACCAGAGACGTTCTGAGCACCGTGTGCAGATGCTGGTTCTTATATAGTCACGTAGGCTTGTGCAACCAGAGACGTACTGAGCACAGTGTGCAGATTCTGGTTCTTATATAGTCATGCAGGCTTGTGCAACCAGAGACGTACTGAGCACAGTGTGCAGATTCTGGTTCTTATATAGTCACGCAGGCTTGTGCAACCAGAGACATACTGAGCACCGTGTGCAGATTCTGCTTCTTATATAGTCATGCAGGCTTGTGCAACCAGAGACGTACTGAGCACCGTGTGCAGATTCTGCTTCTTATATAGTCATGCAGGCTTGTGCAACCAGAGACGTACTGAGCACAGTGTGCAGATTCTGGTTCTTATAGAGTCATGCAGGCTTGTGCAACCAGAGACGTACTGAGCACTGTGTGCAGATTCTGGTTCTTATAGAGTCATGCAGGCTTGTGAAACCAGAGACGTACTGAGCACAGTGTGCAGATTCTGGTTCTTATATAGTCATGCAGGCTTGTGCAACCAGAGACTTACTGAGCACCGTGTGCAGATTCTGCTTCTTATATAGTCATGCAGGCTTGTGCAACCAGAGACGTACTGAGCACAGTGTGCAGATTCTGGTTCTTATATAGTCGTGCAGGCTTGTGAAACCAGAGACGTACTGAGTACAGTGTGCAGATTCTGCTTCTTATATAGTCACGCAGGCTTGTGCAACCAGAGATGTACTAATCACTGTGTGCAGATTCTGGTTCTTATATAGTCACGCAGGCTTGTGCAACCAGAGATGTACTAATCACTGTGTGCAGATTCTGGTTCTTATATAGTCGTGCAGGCTTGTGCAACCAGAGATGTTCTGAGCACAGTGTGCAGATTCTGGTTCTTATATAGTCGTGCAGGCTTGTGCAACCAGAGATGTTCTGAGCACCGTGTGCAGATGCTGGTTCTTATATAGTCACGTAGGCTTGTGCAACCAGAGACGTTCTGAGCACCGTGTGCAGATGCTGGTTCTTATATAGTCACGTAGGCTTGTGCAACCAGAGAAGTAGTAAGCACCGTGTGCAGATTCTGGTTCTTATATAGTCATGCAGGCTTGTGCAACCAGAGACGTACTTAGCACCGTGTGCAGATTCCGCTTCTGATATAGTCACGCAGGCTTGTGCAACAAGAAAAGTACCAATCACAGTGTGCAGATTCGGCTTCTTATATAGTCACGCAGGCTTGTGCAACCAGTGATGTACTGAGCACAGTGTTCAGATTCTGCTTCTTATATAGTCGTGCAGGCTTGTGCAACCAGAGACGTACTAAGCACAGTGTGCAGATTCTGCTTCTTATATAGTCGTGCAGGCTTGTGCAACCAGAGACGTACTGAGCATCATGTGCAGATTCTGGTACTTATATAGTCACGCAGGCTTGTGCAATCAGAGAAGTACTGAGCACAGTGTGCAGATTATGGTTCTTATATAGTCATGCAGGCTTGTGCAACCAGAGATGTACTGAGCACCATGTGCAGATTCTGCTTCTTATATAGTCATGCAGGCTTGTGCAACCAGAAATGTATTGAGCACAGTGTGCAGATTCTGCTTCTTATATGGTCATGCAGGCTTGTGCAACCAGAGATGTACTGAGCACCATGTGCAGATTCTGGTTCTTATACAGCCACGCAGGCTTGTGCAATCAGAGAAGTACTGAGCACAGTGTGCAGATTCTGCTTCTTATATAGTCGTGCAGGCTTGTGCAACCAGAGACGTACTAAGCACCGTGTGCAGATTCTGGTTCTTATATAGTTGTGCAGGCTTGTGCAACCAGAGATGTACTAAGCATCTTGTGCAGATTCTGGTTCTTTTATAGTCCCGCAGGCTTGTGCACCAGAGATGTACTAAGCACCGTGTGCAGATTCTGGTTCTTATATAGTCACGCAGGCTTGTGCAATCAGAGACGTACTGAGCACAGTGTGCAGATTCTGGTTCTTATATAGTCACGCAGGCTTGTGCAATCAGAGACGTACTGAGCACAGTGTGCAGATTCTGGTTCTTATATAGTCACGCAGGCTTGTGCAACCAGAGACATACTGAGCACAGTGTGGGGATTCTGGTTCTTATATAGTCACGCAGGCTTGTGCAACCAGAGACGTACTGAGCACCTTGTGCAGATTCTGTTTCTTATATAGTCACGCAGGCTTGTGCAACTAGAGACGTACTGAGCACCGTGTACAGATTCTAGTTATTATATAGTCACGCAGGCTTGTGCAACTAGAGACGTACTGAGCACCGTGTGCAGATTCTAGTTATTATATAGTCACGCAGGCTTGTGCAACCAGAAACGTACTGAGCACCGTGTGCAGATTCTAGTTATTATATAGTCATGCAGGCTTGTGCAACTAGAGACGTACTGAGCCCCGTGTGCAGACTCTAGTTATTATATAGTCATGCAGGCTTGTGCAACCAGAAATGTACTGAGCACAGTGTGCAGATTCTGCTTCTTATATAGTCACACAGGCTTGTGCAACCAGAGATGTACTGAGCACAGTGTGCAGATTCTGTTTTTTATATAGTCGTGCAGGCTTGTGCAACCAGAGATGTACTAAGCACTGTGTGGGGATTCTGGTTCTTATATAGTCACGCAGGCTTGTGCAACCAGAGACGTACTGAGCACAGTGTGCAGATTCTGGTTCTTATATAGTCACGCAGGCTTGTGCAATCAGAGACGTACTGAGCACAGTGTGCAGATTCTGGTTCTTATATAGTCACGCAGGCTTGTGCAACCAGAGACATACTGAGCACAGTGTGGGGATTCTGGTTCTTATATAGTCACGCAGGCTTGTGCAACCAGAGACATACTGAGCACCTTGTGCAGATTCTGTTTCTTATATAGTCACGCAGGCTTGTGCAACTAGAGACGTACTGAGCACCGTGTACAGATTCTAGTTATTATATAGTCACGCAGGCTTGTGCAACTAGAGACGTACTGAGCACCGTGTACAGATTCTAGTAATTATATAGTCACGCAGGCTTGTGCAACTAGAGACGTACTGAGCACCGTGTACAGATTCTAGTTATTATATAGTCACGCAGGCTTGTGCAACTAGAGACGTACTGAGCACCGTGCAGATTCTAGTTATTATATAGTCACGCAGGCTTGTGCAACCAGAGACGTACTGAGCACCGTGTGCAGATTCTAGTTATTATATAGTCACGCAGGCTTGTGCAACTAGAGACGTACTGAGCCCCGTGTGCAGATTCTAGTTATTATATAGTCATGCAGGCTTGTGCAACCAGAAATGTACTGAGCACAGTGTGCAGATTCTGCTTCTTATATAGTCACGCAGGCTTGTGCAACCAGAGATGTACTGAGCACAGTGTGCAGATTCTGTTTTTTATATAGTCGTGCAGGCTTGTGCAACCAGAGATGTACTAAGCACTGTGTGGGGATTCTGGTTCTTATATAGTCACGCAGGCTTGTGCAACCAGAGACGTACTGAGCACCTTGTTCAGATTCTGTTTCTTATATAGTCACGCAGGCTTGTGCAACCAGAGACGTACTGAGCACAGTGTAGGGATTCTGGTTCTTATATAGCCACGCAGGCTTGTGCAACCAGAGACGTACTGAGCACCGTGTGCAGATTCTGTTTCTTATATAGTCACGCAGGCTTGTGCAACCAGAGACGTACTGAGCACCGTGTGCAGATTCTGTTTCTTATATAGTCACGCAGGCTTGTGCAACCAGAGACGTACTGAGCACCGTGTGCAGATTCTAGTTATTATATAGTCACGCAGGCTTGTGCAACTAGAGACGTACTGAGCCCCGTGTGCAGATTCTAGTTATTATATAGTCACGCAGGCTTGTGCAACTAGAGACGTACTGAGCCCCGTGTGCAGATTCTAGTTATTATATAGTCACGCAGGCTTGTGCAACCAGACATGTACTGAGCACAGTGTGCAGATTCTGTTTTTTATATAGTCGTGCAGGCTTGTGCAACCAGAGATGTACTAAGCACTGTGTGGGGATTCTGGTTCTTATATAGTCACGCAGGCTTGTGCAACCAGAGACGTACTGAGCACCTTGTTCAGATTCTGTTTCTTATATAGTCACGCAGGCTTGTGCAACCAGAGACGTACTGAGCACAGTGTGGGGATTCTGGTTCTTATATAGTCACGCAGGCTTGTGCAACCAGAGACGTACTGAGCACCTTGTGCAGATTCTGTTTCTTATATAGTCACGCAGGCATGTGCAACTAGAGACGTACTGAGCACAGTGTGGGGATTCTGGTTATTATATACTCACGCAGGCTTGTGCAACCAGAGACGTACTGAGCACTGTGTGCAGATTCTAGTTATTATATACTCACGCAGGCTTGTGCAACCAGAGACGTACTGAGCACAGTGTGCAGATTCTAGTTATTATATAGTCACGCAGGCTTGTGCAACTAGAGACATACTGAGCACCGTGTGCAGATTCTAGTTATTATATAGTCACGCAGGCTTGTGCAACCAGAGACGTACTGAGCACCTTGTGCAGATTCTGTTTCTTATATAGTCACGCAGGCTTGTGCAACTAGAGACGTACTGAGCACCGTGTGCAGATTCTAGTTATTATATAGTCACGCAGGCTTGTGCAACCAGAGACGTACTGAGCACCTTGTGCAGATTCTGGCCTAGATTTGGAGTTTGGCGGTAGCCGTGAAAACCAGCGTTAGAGGCTCCTAACCCTGGTTTTAGGCTACCGCCGGTATTTGGAGTCAGTCAAAAAAGGGTCTAACGCTCACTTTTCAGCCACGACTTTTCCATACCGCAGATCCCCTTACGTAAATTGCGTATCCTATCTTTTTAATGGGATCTTTCTAACTCCGGTATTTAGAGTCGTGTCTGAAGTGAGCGTTAGAATTCTAACGACAAAACTCCAGCCGCAGAAAAAAGTCAGTAGTTAAGAGCTTTCTGGGCTAACGCCGGTTCATAAAGCTCTTAACTACTGTGCTCTAAAGTACACTAACACCCATAAACTACCTATGTAACCCTAAACCGAGGCCCCCCCACATCGCCGACACTCGATTACATTTTTTTAACCCCTAATCTGCCGACCGCCACCTACGTTATACTTATGTACCCCTAATCTGCTGCCCCTAACACCGCCGACCCCTATATTATATTTATTATCCCCTAACCTGCCCCCCACAACGTTGCAGCCAGCTACCTACACTTATTAACCCCTAATCTGCCGTCTGCACGCTGCCGCCAGCTACATTATAGCTATGTACCCCTAATCTGCTGCCCCTAACACTGCCGACCCCTATATTATATTTATTAACCCCTAACCTGCCCCCCACAACGTCGCCGCCAGCTACCTACAATAATTAACCCCTAATCTGCCGAACGCAAAGAGCCGCCACCTACATTATAGCTATGTACCCCTAATCTGCTGCCCCTAACACCGCCGACCCCTATATTATATTTATTAACCCCTAATCTACCCTCCCTAACATCGCCGACACCTAACTTCAATTATTAACCCCTAATCTGCCGACCGAATCTCGCCGCTATTCTAATAAATGTACTAACCCCTAAAGCTAAGTCTAACCCTAACACCCCCCTAAGTTAAATATAATTTAAATCTAACGAAATAAATTAACTCTTATTAAATAAATTATTCCTATTTAAAGCTAAATACTTACCTGTAAAATAAATCCTAATATAGCTACAATATAATTATAATTATATTATAGCTATTTTAGGATTTATATTTATTTTACAGGTAACTTTGTATTTATTTTAACCAGGTACAATAGCTATTAAATAGTTAAGAACTATTTAATAGCTAAAATAGTTAAAATAATTACAAAATTACCTGTAAAATAAATCCTAACCTAAGTTACAATTAAACCTAACACTACACTATCAATATATTAATTAAATACAATACCTACAAATAACTACAATGAAATAAACTAACTAAAGTACAAAAAATAAAAAAATATTTACAAACATAAGAAAAATATTAGAACAATTTTAAACTAATTACACCTACTCTAAGCCCCCTAATAAAATAACAAAGCCCCCCAAAATAAAAAATGCCCTACCCTATTCTAAATTACTAAAGTTCAAAGCTCTTTTACCTTACCAGCCCTGAACAGGGCCCTTTGCGGGGCATGCCCCAAGAAATTAAGCTCTTTTGCCTGTAAAAAAACACATACAATACCCCCCCCCCAACATTACAACCCACCACCCACATACCCCTAATCTAACCCAAACCCCCCTTAAATAAACCTAACACTAAGCCCCTGAAGATCTTCCTACCTTATCTTCACCATACCAGGTATCACCGATCCGTCCTGGCTCCGATATCTTCATCTAAGCCCAAGCGGGGGCTAGACATCCATCATCCGACGGCTGAAGAAGTCCAGAAGAGGCTCCAAAGTCTTCATCCTATCCGGGAAGAAGAGTAGATCCGGACCAGCAACCATCTTCTTCCAAGCGGCATCTTCTATCTTCATCCGATGAGGACCGGCTCCATCTTGAAGACCTCCACCGCGGACCCATCTTCTTCCGACGACGACTTCCCGACGAATGACGGTTCCTTTAAGGATCCAAGATGGCGTCCCTTGAATTCCGATTGGCTGATAGGATTCTATCAGCCAATCGGAATTAAGGTAGGAAAATTCTGATTGGCTGATTCCATCATCTTTTGTAATTTAGAATAGGGTAGGGCATTTTTTTATTTTGGGGGTCTTTGTTATTTTATTAGGGGGCTTAGAGTAGGTGTAATTAGTTTAAAATTGTTGTAATATTTTTCTTATGTTTGTAAATATTTTTTTATTTTTTGTAACTTAGTTCTTTTTTATTTTTTGTACTTTAGTTAGTTTATTTCATTGTATTTATTTGTAGATATTGTATTTAAATAATTTATTGATAGTGTAGTGTTAGGTTTAATTGTAACTTAGGTTAGGATTTATTTTACAGGTAAATTTGTAATAATTTTAACTATTTTAGCTATTAAATAGTTCTTAACTATTTAATAGCTATTGTACCTGGTTAAAATAAATACAAAGTTACCTGTCAAATAAATATAAATCCTAAAATAGCTATAATATAATTATAATTTATATTGTAGCTATATTAGGATTTATTTTAAAGGTAAGTATTTAGCTTTAAATAGGAATAATTTATTTAATAAGAGTTAATTAATTTCGTTAGATTAAAATTATATTTAAGTTAGGGGGGTGTTAGTGTTAGGGTTAGATTTAGCTTTAGGGGTTAATACATTTATTAGAATAGCGGTGAGCTCCAGTCGGCAGATTAGGGGTTAATGTTTGAAGTTAGGTGTCGGCGATATTAGGTAGGGCAGATTAGGGGTTAATACTATTTATTATAGGGTTAGTGAGGCAGATTAGGGGTTAATAACTTTATTATAATAGCGGTGCAGTCCGGTCGGCAGATTAGGGGTTAATAAGTGTAGGCAGGTGGAGGCGACGTTGTGGGGGGCAGATTAGGGGTTAATAAATATAATATAGGGGTCGGCGGTGTTAGGGGCAGCAGATTAGGGGTACATAGGGATAATGTAAGTAGCGGCGGTTTACGGAGCGGCAGATTAGAGGTTAAAAATAATATGCAGGGGTCAGCGATAGCGGGGGCGGCAGAATAGGGGTTAATAAGTGTAAGGATAGGGGTGTTTAGACTCGGGGTACATGTTAGAGTGTTAGGTGCAGACGTAGGAAGTGTTACCCCATAGACAACAATGGGGCTGCGTTAGGAGCTGAACGCGGCTTTTTTGCAGGTGTTAGGTTTTTTTTCAGCTCAAACAGCCCCATTGTTTCCTATGGGGGAATCGTGCACGAGCACGTTTTTAAGGCTGGCCGCATCCGTAAGAAACTCTGGTATCGAGAGTTGAAGTTGCGTTAAATATGCTATACGCTCCTTTTTTGGAGCCTAACGCAGCCATTCTGTGGACTCTCAATACCAGAGTTATTTTAAAGGTGCGGCCAGAAAAAAGCCAGCGTTAGATACGCGGGTCGTTACCGACAAAACTCTAAATCTAGCCGTCTCTTTCTTATATAGTCACGCAGGCATGTGCAACCAGAGACGTACTGAGCACCGTATGCAGATTCTAGTTATTATATAGTCACGCAGGCTTGTGCAACTAGAGACGTACTGAGCACCGTGTGCAGATTCTAGTTATTATATACTCACGCAGGCTTGTGCAACCAGAGACGTACTGAGCACCGTATGCAGATTCTAGTTATTATATAGTCACGCAGGCTTGTGCAACTAAAGACGTACTGAGCACCGTGTGCAGATTCTAGTTATTATATAGTCACGCAGGCTTGTGCAACCAGAGATGTACTGAGCACCGTGTGCAGATTCTAGTTATTATATACTCAAGCAGGCTTGTGCAACCAGAGACGTACTGAGCACCGTTTGCAGATTCTAGTTATTATATAGTCACGCAGGCTTGTGCAACTAGAGACGTACTGAGCACCGTGTGCAGATTCTAGTTATTATATAGTCACGCAGGCTTGTGCAACCAGAAACGTACTGAGCACCATGTGCAGATTCTAGTTATTATATAGTCACGCAGGCTTGTGCAACTAGAGACGTACTGAGCACCGTGTGCAGATTCTAGTTATTATATAGTCACGCAGGCTTGTGCAACTAGAGACGTTCTGAGCACCTTGTGCAGATTCTAGTTATTATATAGTCACGCAGGCTTGTGCAACTAGAGACGTACTGAGCACCGTGTGCAGATTCTAGTTATTATATAGTCACGCAGGCTTGTGCAACCAGAGACGTACTGAGCACCTTGTGCAGATTCTAGTTATTATATAGTCACGCAGGCTTGTGCAACTAGAGACGTACTGAGCACCGTGTGCAGATTCTGGTTCTTATATAGTCACGCAGGCTTGTGCAACTAGAGACGTACTGAGCACCGTGTGCAGATTCTAGTTATTATATAGTCACGCAGGCTTGTGCAACCAGAGACGTACTGAGCACCGTGTGCAGATTCTAGTTATTATATAGTCACGCAGGCTTGTGCAACTAGAGACGTACTGAGCACCGTGTGCAGATTCTAGTTATTATATAGTCACGCAGGCTTGTGCAACTAGAGACGTACTGAGCACCGTGTGCAGATTCTATTTATTATATAGTCACGCAGGCTTGTGCAACCAGAGACCTACTGAGCACCGTGTGCAGATTCTAGTTATTATATAGTCACGCAGGCTTGTGCAACTAGAGACGTACTGAGCACCGTGTGCAGATTCTAGTTATTATATAGTCATGCAGGCTTGTGCAACCAGAGACATACTGAGCACCGTGTGCAGATTCTAGTTATTATATAGTCACGCAGGCTTGTGCAACCAGAGATGTACTGAGTACATTGTGCAGATTCTAGTTATTATGTAGTCACGCAGGCTTGTGCAACCAGAGACGTGCTGAGCACCGTGTGCAGATTCTAGTTATTACATAGTCACGCAGGCTTGTGCAACCAGAGACGTACTGAGTACATTGTGCATATTCTAGTTATTATGTAGTCACGCAGGCTTGTGCAACCAGAGACGTACTGAGCACCGTGTGCAGATTCTAGTTATTATATAGTCACGCAGGCTTGTGCAACTAGAGACGTACTGAGCACCGTGTGCAGATTCTAGTTATTATGTAGTCACGCAGGCTTGTGCAACCAGAGACGTACTGAGTACATTGTGCATATTCTAGTTATTTTATAGTCACGCAGGCTTGTGCAACTAGAGACGTACTGAGCACCGTATGCAGATTCTGCTTCTTATATAGTCACACAGGCTTGTGCAACCAGAAACGTACTGAGCACCGTGTGCAGATTCTGCTTCTTATATACTCACGCAGGCTTGTGCAACCAGAGACGTACTGAGCACAGTGTGCAGATTCTAGTTATTATATAGTCACGCAGGCTTGTGCAACCAGAAACGTACTGAGCACCATGTGCAGATTCTAGTTATTTTATAGTCACGCAGGCTTGTGCAACTAGAGACGTACTGAGCACCGTGTGCATATTCTAGTTATTATGTAGTCACGCAGGCTTGTGCAACCAGAGACGTACTGAGCACCGTGTGCAGATTCTAGTTATTATATAGTTACGCAGGCTTGTGCAACCAGAGACGTACTGAGCACCGTGTGCATATTCTAGTTATTATGTAGTCACGCAGGCTTGTGCAACCAGAGACGTACTGAGCACCGTGTGCAGATTCTAGTTATTATATAGTTACGCAGGCTTGTGCAACTAGAGACGTACTGAGCACCGTGTGCAGATTCTGGTTATTATATAGTCAAGCAGGCTTGTGCAACCAGAGACGTACTGAGCACCTTGTTCAGATTCTGTTTCTTATATAGTCACGCAGGCTTGTGCAACCAGAGATGTACTGAGTACATTGTGCAGATTCTAGTTATTATGTAGTCACGCAGGCTTGTGCAACCAGAGACGTGCTGAGCACCGTGTGCAGATTCTAGTTATTATATAGTCACGCAGGCTTGTGCAACCAGAGACGTACTGAGTACATTGTGCATATTCTAGTTATTATGTAGTCACGCAGGCTTGTGCAACCAGAGACGTACTGAGCACCGTGTGCAGATTCTAGTTATTATATAGTCATGCAGGCTTGTGCAACCAGAGACATACTGAGCACCGTGTGCAGATTCTAGTTATTATATAGTCACGCAGGCTTGTGCAACCAGAGATGTACTGAGTACATTGTGCAGATTCTAGTTATTATGTAGTCACGCAGGCTTGTGCAACCAGAGACGTACTGAGCACCGTGTGCAGATTCTAGTTATTATATAGTCACGCAGGCTTGTGCAACTAGAGACGTACTGAGCACCGTGTGCAGATTCTAGTTATTATGTAGTCACGCAGGCTTGTGCAACCAGAGACGTACTGAGTACATTGTGCATATTCTAGTTATTTTATAGTCACGCAGGCTTGTGCAACTAGAGACGTACTGAGCACCGTATGCAGATTCTGCTTCTTATATAGTCACACAGGCTTGTGCAACCAGAAACGTACTGAGCACCGTGTGCAGATTCTGCTTCTTATATACTCACGCAGGCTTGTGCAACCAGAGACGTACTGAGCACAGTGTGCAGATTCTAGTTATTAT
Source organism: Bombina bombina (assembly GCF_027579735.1). Classification (NCBI taxonomy): domain Eukaryota; kingdom Metazoa; phylum Chordata; class Amphibia; order Anura; family Bombinatoridae; genus Bombina; species Bombina bombina. The sequence goes on along the minus strand of NC_069503.1, from coordinate 1,154,655,917 downwards.
ATAGTCACGCAGGCTTGTGCAACCAGAAACGTACTGAGCACCATGTGCAGATTCTAGTTATTTTATAGTCACGCAGGCTTGTGCAACTAGAGACGTACTGAGCACCGTGTGCATATTCTAGTTATTATGTAGTCACGCAGGCTTGTGCAACCAGAGACGTACTGAGCACCGTGTGCAGATTCTAGTTATTATATAGTCACGCAGGCTTGTGCAACCAGAGACGTACTGAGCACCGTGTGCATATTCTAGTTATTATGTAGTCACGCAGGCTTGTGCAACCAGAGACGTACTGAGCACCGTGTGCAGATTCTAGTTATTATATAGTTACGCAGGCTTGTGCAACTAGAGACGTACTGAGCACCGTGTGCAGATTCTGGTTATTATATAGTCAAGCAGGCTTGTGCAACCAGAGACGTACTGAGCACCTTGTTCAGATTCTGTTTCTTATATAGTCACGCAGGCTTGTGCAACCAGAGACGTACTGAGCACAGTGTGGAGATTCTGGTTCTTATATAGTCACGCAGGCTTGTGCAACCAGAGACGTACTGAGCACCTTGTGCAGATTCTAGTTATTATATAGTCACGCAGGCTTGTGCAACCAGAGACGTACTGAGCACCGTGTGCAGATTCTAGTTATTATATAGTCACGCAGGCTTGTGCAACTAGAGACGTACTGAGCACCTTGTTCAGATTCTGTTTCTTATATAGTCACGCAGGCTTGTGCAACCAGAGACGTACTGAGCACCTTGTTCAGATTCTAGTTATTATATAGTCACGCAGGCTTGTGCAACCAGAGACGTGCTGAGCACCATGTGCAGATTCTAGTTATTACATAGTCACGCAGGCTTGTGCAACTAGAGACGTACTGAGCACCGTGTGCAGATTCTAGTTATTATATAGTCAAGCAGGCTTGTGCAACCAGAAACGTACTGAGCACCGTGTGCAGATTCTAGTTATTATGTAGTCACGCAGGCTTGTGCAACCAGAGACGTACTGAGCACCGTGTGCAGATTCTAGTTATTATATAGTCACGCAGGCTTGTGCAACCAGAGACGTACTGAGCCCCGTGTGCATATTCTAGTTATTATGTAGTCACGCAGGCTTGTGCAACCAGAGACGTACTGAGCACCGTGTGCAGATTCTAGTTATTATATAGTCACGCAGGCTTGTGCAACTAGAGACGTACTGAGCCCCGTGTGCAGATTCTAGTTATTATATAGTCACGCAGGCTTGTGCAACTAGAGACGTACTGAGCACCGTGTGCAGATTCTAGTTATTATATAGTCACGCAGGCTTGTGCAACCAGAGACGTGCTGAGCACCGTGTGCAGATTCTAGTTATTATATAGTCACGCAGGCTTGTGCAACCAGAGACGTACTGAGTACATTGTGCATATTCTAGTTATTTTATAGTCACGCAGGCTTGTGCAACTAGAGACGTACTGAGCACCGTATGCAGATTCTGCTTCTTATATAGTCACACAGGCTTGTGCAACCAGAAACGTACTGAGCACCGTGTGCAGATTCTGCTTCTTATATACTCACGCAGGCTTGTGCAACCAGAGACGTACTGAGCACAGTGTGCAGATTCTAGTTATTATATAGTCACGCAGGCTTGTGCAACTAGAGACGTACTGAGCACCGTGTGCAAATTCTAGTTATTTTATAGTCACGCAGGCTTGTGCAACTAGAGACGTACTGAGCACCGTGTGCATATTCTAGTTATTATGTAGTCACGCAGGCTTGTGCAACCAGAGACGTACTGAGCACCGTGTGCAGATTCTAGTTATTATATAGTTACGCAGGCTTGTGCAACTAGAGACGTACTGAGCACCGTGTGCAGATTCTGGTTATTATATAGTCAAGCAGGCTTGTGCAACCAGAGACGTACTGAGCACCTTGTTCAGATTCTGTTTCTTATATAGTCACGCAGGCTTGTGCAACCAGTGACGTACTGAGCACCGTGTGCAGATTCTAGTTATTATATAGTCACGCAGGCTTGTGCAACCAGAGACGTACTGAGCACCTTGTTCAGATTCTGTTTCTTATATAGTCACGCAGGCTTGTGCAACCAGAGACGTACTGAGCACAGTGTGGAGATTCTGGTTCTTATATAGTCACGCAGGCTTGTGCAACCAGAGACGTACTGAGCACCGTGTGCAGATTCTAGTTATTATATAGTCAAGCAGGCTTGTGCAACCAGAGACGAACTGAGCACCTTGTTCAGATTCTGTTTCTTATATAGTCACGCAGGCTTGTGCAACCAGAGACGTACTGAGCACAGTGTGGAGATTCTGGTTCTTATATAGTCACGCAGGCTTGTGCAACCAGAGACGTACTGAGCACCTTGTGCAGATTCTAGTTATTATATAGTCACGCAGGCTTGTGCAACCAGAGACGTACTGAGCACCGTGTGCAGATTCTAGTTATTATATAGTCACGCAGGCTTGTGCAACTAGAGACGTACTGAGCACCTTGTTCAGATTCTGTTTCTTATATAGTCACGCAGGCTTGTGCAACCAGAGACGTACTGAGCACCTTGTTCAGATTCTAGTTATTATATAGTCACGCAGGCTTGTGCAACCAGAGACGTACTGAGCACTGTGGTCAGATTCTAGTTATTATATAGTCACGCAGGCTTGTGCAACTAGAGACGTACTGAGAACCGTGTGCAGATTCTAGTTATTATATAGTCACGCAGGCTTGTGCAACTAGAGACGTACTGAGCACCGTGTGCAGATTCTAGTTATTATATAGTTACGCAGGCTTGTGCAACTAGAGACGTACTGAGCACCGTGTGCAGATTCTGGTTATTATATAGTCAAGCAGGCTTGTGCAACCAGAGACGTACTGAGCACCGTGTGCAGATTCTAGTTATTATATACTCACGCAGGCTTGTGCAACCAGAGACGTACTGAGCACTGTGTGCAGATTCTAGTTATTATATAGTCACGCAGGCTTGTGCAACCAGAGACGTACTGAGCACTGTGTGCAGATTCTAGTTATTATATAGTCACGCAGGCTTGTGCAACTAGAGACGTACTGAGCACCGTGTGCAGATTCTAGTTATTATATAGTCACGCAGGCTTGTGCAACCAGAGACGTACTGAGCACCTTGTGCAGATTCTAGTTATTATATAGTCACGCAGGCTTGTGCAACTAGAGACGTACTGAGCACCGTGTGCAGATTCTGGTTCTTATATAGTCACGCAGGCTTGTGCAACTAGAGACGTACTGAGCACCGTGTGCAGATTCTAGTTATTATATAGTCACGCAGGCTTGTGCAACCAGAGACGTACTGAGCACCGTGTGCAGATTCTAGTTATTATATAGTCACGCAGGCTTGTGCAACTAGAGACGTACTGAGCACCGTGTGCAGATTCTAGTTATTATATAGTCACGCAGGCTTGTGCAACTAGAGACGTACTGAGCACCGTGTGCAGATTCTAGTTATTATATAGTCACGCAGGCTTGTGCAACTAGAGACGTACTGAGCACCGTGTGCAGATTCTAGTTATTATATAGTCATGCAGGCTTGTGCAACCAGAGACATACTGAGCACCGTGTGCAGATTCTAGTTATTATATAGTCACGCAGGCTTGTGCAACCAGAGATGTACTGAGTACATTGTGCAGATTCTAGTTATTATGTAGTCACGCAGGCTTGTGCAACCAGAGACGTGCTGAGCACCGTGTGCAGATTCTAGTTATTACATAGTCACGCAGGCTTGTGCAACTAGAGACGTACTGAGCACCGTGTGCAGATTCTAGTTATTATATAGTCATGCAGGCTTGTGCAACCAGAGACATACTGAGCACCGTGTGCAGATTCTAGTTATTATATAGTCACGCAGGCTTGTGCAACCAGAGATGTACTGAGTACATTGTGCAGATTCTAGTTATTATGTAGTCACGCAGGCTTGTGCAACCAGAGACGTGCTGAGCACCGTGTGCAGATTCTAGTTATTACATAGTCACGCAGGCTTGTGCAACCAGAGACGTACTGAGTACATTGTGCATATTCTAGTTATTATGTAGTCACGCAGGCTTGTGCAACCAGAGACGTACTGAGCACCGTGTGCAGATTCTAGTTATTATATAGTCACGCAGGCTTGTGCAACTAGAGACGTACTGAGCACCGTGTGCAGATTCTAGTTATTATATAGTCACGCAGGCTTGTGCAACCAGAGACGTACTGAGTACATTGTGCATATTCTAGTTATTTTATAGTCACGCAGGCTTGTGCAACTAGAGACGTACTGAGCACCGTATGCAGATTCTGCTTCTTATATAGTCACACAGGCTTGTGCAACCAGAAACGTACTGAGCACCGTGTGCAGATTCTGCTTCTTATATACTCACGCAGGCTTGTGCAACCAGAGACGTACTGAGCACAGTGTGCAGATTCTAGTTATTATATAGTCACGCAGGCTTGTGCAACCAGAAACGTACTGAGCACCGTGTGCAGATTCTAGTTATTTTATAGTCACGCAGGCTTGTGCAACTAGAGACGTACTGAGCACCGTGTGCATATTCTAGTTATTATGTAGTCACGCAGGCTTGTGCAACCAGAGACGTACTGAGCACCGTGTGCAGATTCTAGTTATTATATAGTCACGCAGGCTTGTGCAACCAGAGACGTACTGAGCACCGTGTGCATATTCTAGTTATTATGTAGTCACGCAGGCTTGTGCAACCAGAGACGTACTGAGCACCGTGTGCAGATTCTAGTTATTATATAGTTACGCAGGCTTGTGCAACTAGAGACGTACTGAGCACCGTGTGCAGATTCTGGTTATTATATAGTCAAGCAGGCTTGTGCAACCAGAGACGTACTGAGCACCTTGTTCAGATTCTGTTTCTTATATAGTCACGCAGGCTTGTGCAACCAGAGATGTACTGAGTACATTGTGCAGATTCTAGTTATTATGTAGTCACGCAGGCTTGTGCAACCAGAGACGTGCTGAGCACCGTGTGCAGATTCTAGTTATTACATAGTCACGCAGGCTTGTGCAACCAGAGACGTACTGAGTACATTGTGCATATTCTAGTTATTATGTAGTCACGCAGGCTTGTGCAACCAGAGACGTACTGAGCACCGTGTGCAGATTCTAGTTATTATATAGTCATGCAGGCTTGTGCAACCAGAGACATACTGAGCACCGTGTGCAGATTCTAGTTATTATATAGTCACGCAGGCTTGTGCAACCAGAGATGTACTGAGTACATTGTGCAGATTCTAGTTATTATTTAGTCACGCAGGCTTGTGCAACCAGAGACGTGCTGAGCACCGTGTGCAGATTCTAGTTATTACATAGTCACGCAGGCTTGTGCAACCAGAGACGTACTGAGTACATTGTGCATATTCTAGTTATTATGTAGTCACGCAGGCTTGTGCAACCAGAGACGTACTGAGCACCGTGTGCAGATTCTAGTTATTATATAGTCACGCAGGCTTGTGCAACTAGAGACGTACTGAGCACCGTGTGCAGATTCTAGTTATTATGTAGTCACGCAGGCTTGTGCAACCAGAGACGTACTGAGTACATTGTGCATATTCTAGTTATTTTATAGTCACGCAGGCTTGTGCAACTAGAGACGTACTGAGCACCGTATGCAGATTCTGCTTCTTATATAGTCACACAGGCTTGTGCAACCAGAAACGTACTGAGCACCGTGTGCAGATTCTGCTTCTTATATACTCACGCAGGCTTGTGCAACCAGAGACGTACTGAGCACAGTGTGCAGATTCTAGTTATTATATAGTCACGCAGGCTTGTGCAACCAGAAACGTACTGAGCACCATGTGCAGATTCTAGTTATTTTATAGTCACGCAGGCTTGTGCAACTAGAGACGTACTGAGCACCGTGTGCAGATTCTAGTTATTATGTAGTCACGCAGGCTTGTGCAACCAGAGACGTACTGAGCACCGTGTGCAGATTCTAGTTATTATATAGTTACGCAGGCTTGTGCAACCAGAGACGTACTGAGCACCGTGTGCATATTCTAGTTATTATGTAGTCACGCAGGCTTGTGCAACCAGAGACGTACTGAGCACCGTGTGCAGATTCTAGTTATTATATAGTTACGCAGGCTTGTGCAACTAGAGACGTACTGAGCACCGTGTGCAGATTCTGGTTATTATATAGTCAAGCAGGCTTGTGCAACCAGAGACGTACTGAGCACCTTGTTCAGATTCTGTTTCTTATATAGTCACGCAGGCTTGTGCAACCAGAGACGTACTGAGCACAGTGTGGAGATTCTGGTTCTTATATAGTCACGCAGGCTTGTGCAACCAGAGACGTACTGAGCACCTTGTGCAGATTCTAGTTATTATATAGTCACGCAGGCTTGTGCAACCAGAGACGTACTGAGCACCGTGTGCAGATTCTAGTTATTATATAGTCACGCAGGCTTGTGCAACTAGAGACGTACTGAGCACCTTGTTCAGATTCTGTTTCTTATATAGTCACGCAGGCTTGTGCAACCAGAGACGTACTGAGCACCTTGTTCAGATTCTAGTTATTATATAGTCACGCAGGCTTGTGCAACCAGAGACGTGCTGAGCACCATGTGCAGATTCTAGTTATTACATAGTCACGCAGGCTTGTGCAACTAGAGACGTACTGAGCACCGTGTGCAGATTCTAGTTATTATATAGTCAAGCAGGCTTGTGCAACCAGAAACGTACTGAGCACCGTGTGCAGATTCTAGTTATTATATAGTCACGCAGGCTTGTGCAACCAGAGACGTACTGAGCACCGTGTGCAGATTCTAGTTATTATATAGTCACGCAGGCTTGTGCAACCAGAGACGTACTGAGCCCCGTGTGCATATTCTAGTTATTATGTAGTCACGCAGGCTTGTGCAACCAGAGACGTACTGAGCACCGTGTGCAGATTCTAGTTATTATATAGTCACGCAGGCTTGTGCAACTAGAGACGTACTGAGCCCCGTGTGCAGATTCTAGTTATTATATAGTCACGCAGGCTTGTGCAACTAGAGACGTACTGAGCACCGTGTGCAGATTCTAGTTATTATATAGTCACGCAGGCTTGTGCAACCAGAGACGTGCTGAGCACCGTGTGCAGATTCTAGTTATTATATAGTCACGCAGGCTTGTGCAACCAGAGACGTACTGAGTACATTGTGCATATTCTAGTTATTTTATAGTCACGCAGGCTTGTGCAACTAGAGACGTACTGAGCACCGTATGCAGATTCTGCTTCTTATATAGTCACACAGGCTTGTGCAACCAGAAACGTACTGAGCACCGTGTGCAGATTCTGCTTCTTATATACTCACGCAGGCTTGTGCAACCAGAGACGTACTGAGCACAGTGTGCAGATTCTAGTTATTATATAGTCACGCAGGCTTGTGCAACTAGAGACGTACTGAGCACCGTGTGCAAATTCTAGTTATTTTATAGTCACGCAGGCTTGTGCAACTAGAGACGTACTGAGCACCGTGTGCATATTCTAGTTATTATGTAGTCACGCAGGCTTGTGCAACCAGAGACGTACTGAGCACCGTGTGCAGATTCTAGTTATTATATAGTTACGCAGGCTTGTGCAACTAGAGACGTACTGAGCACCGTGTGCAGATTCTGGTTATTATATAGTCAAGCAGGCTTGTGCAACCAGAGACGTACTGAGCACCTTGTTCAGATTCTGTTTCTTATATAGTCACGCAGGCTTGTGCAACCAGTGACGTACTGAGCACCGTGTGCAGATTCTAGTTATTATATAGTCACGCAGGCTTGTGCAACCAGAGACGTACTGAGCACCTTGTTCAGATTCTGTTTCTTATATAGTCACGCAGGCTTGTGCAACCAGAGACGTACTGAGCACAGTGTGGAGATTCTGGTTCTTATATAGTCACGCAGGCTTGTGCAACCAGAGACGTACTGAGCACCGTGTGCAGATTCTAGTTATTATATAGTCAAGCAGGCTTGTGCAACCAGAGACGAACTGAGCACCTTGTTCAGATTCTGTTTCTTATATAGTCACGCAGGCTTGTGCAACCAGAGACGTACTGAGCACAGTGTGGAGATTCTGGTTCTTATATAGTCACGCAGGCTTGTGCAACCAGAGACGTACTGAGCACCTTGTGCAGATTCTAGTTATTATATAGTCACGCAGGCTTGTGCAACCAGAGACGTACTGAGCACCGTGTGCAGATTCTAGTTATTATATAGTCACGCAGGCTTGTGCAACTAGAGACGTACTGAGCACCTTGTTCAGATTCTGTTTCTTATATAGTCACGCAGGCTTGTGCAACCAGAGACGTACTGAGCACCTTGTTCAGATTCTAGTTATTATATAGTCACGCAGGCTTGTGCAACCAGAGACGTACTGAGCACTGTGGTCAGATTCTAGTTATTATATAGTCACGCAGGCTTGTGCAACTAGAGACGTACTGAGAACCGTGTGCAGATTCTAGTTATTATATAGTCACGCAGGCTTGTGCAACTAGAGACGTACTGAGCACCGTGTGCAGATTCTAGTTATTATATAGTTACGCAGGCTTGTGCAACTAGAGACGTACTGAGCACCGTGTGCAGATTCTGGTTATTATATAGTCAAGCAGGCTTGTGCAACCAGAGACGTACTGAGCACCGTGTGCAGATTCTAGTTATTATATACTCACGCAGGCTTGTGCAACCAGAGACGTACTGAGCACTGTGTGCAGATTCTAGTTATTATATAGTCACGCAGGCTTGTGCAACCAGAGACGTACTGAGCACTGTGTGCAGATTCTAGTTATTATATAGTCACGCAGGCTTGTGCAACTAGAGACGTACTGAGCACCGTGTGCAGATTCTGCTTCTTATATAGTCACGCAGGCTTGTGCAACCAGAGACGTACTGAGCACCTTGTGCAGATTCTAGTTATTATATAGTCACGCAGGCTTGTGCAACCAGAGACGTACTGAGCACCTTGTTCAGATTCTGTTTCTTATATAGTCACGCAGGCTTGTGCAACCAGAGACGTACTGAGCACAGTGTGGAGATTCTGGTTCTTATATAGTCACGCAGGCTTGTGCAACCAGAGACGTACTGAGCACCTTGTGCAGATTCTAGTTATTATATAGTCACGCAGGCTTGTGCAACCAGAGACGTACTAAGCACTGTGTGCAGATTCTAGTTATTATATAGTCACGCAGGCTTGTGCAACTAGAGACGTACTGAGCACCTTGTTCAGATTCTGTTTCTTATATAGTCACGCAGGCTTGTGCAACCAGAGACGTACTGAGCACTGTGTGCAGATTCTAGTTATTATATAGTCACGCAAGCTTGTGCAACTAGAGACGTACTGAGCACCGTGTGCAGATTCTAGTTATTATATAGTCACGCAGGCTTGTGCAACTAGAGACGTACTGAGTACCTTGTGCAGATTCTGTTTCTTATATAGTCACGCAGGCTTGTGCAACTAGAGACGTACTGAGCACCGTGAGCAGATTCTAGTTATTATATAGTCACGCAGGCTTGTGCAACTAGAGACGTACTGAGCACCGTGTGCAGATTCTAGTTATTATATAGTCATGCAGGCTTGTGCAACCAGAAACGTACTGAGCACCTTGTTCAGATTCTGGTTCTTATATAGTCACGCAGGCTTGTGCAACCAGAGACGTACTGAGCACCGTGTGCAGATTCTAGTTATTATATACTCACGCAGGCATGTGCAAATAGAGACGTACTGAGCACTGTGTGCAGATTCTAGTTATTATATAGTCACGCAGGCTTGTGCAACCAGAGACGTACTGAGCACAGTGTGCAGATACTAGTTATTATATAGTCACGCAGGCTTGTGCAACTAGAGACGTACTGAGCACCGTGTGCAGATACTAGTTATTATATAGTCATGCAGGCTTGTGCAACCAGAAATGTACTGAGCATAGTGTACAGATTCTGCTTCTTATATAGTCACGCAGGCTTGTGCAACCAGAGACGTACTGAGCACCTTGTTCAGATTCTGGTTCTTATATAGTCACGCAGGCTTGTGCAACTAGAGACGTACTGAGCACTGTGTGCAGATTCTGCTTCTTATATAGTCACGCAGGCTTGTGCAACCAGAGACGTACTGAGCACAGTGTGGAGATTCTGGTTCTTATATAGTCACGCAGGCTTGTGCAACCAGAGACGTACTGAGCACCTTGTTCAGATTCTGGTTCTTATATAGTCACGCAGGCTTGTGCAACTAGAGACGTACTGAGCACCGTGTGCAGATTCTAGTTATTATATACTCACGCAGGCTTGTGCAACTAAAGACGTACTGAGCACCGTGTGCAGATTCTAGTTATTATATACTCACGCAGGCTTGTGCAACCAGAGACGTACTGAGCACAGTGTGCAGATTCTGGTTCTTATATAGTCACGCAGGCTTGTGCAACTAGAGACGTACTGAGCACTGTGTGCAGATTCTAGTTATTATATAGTCATGCAGGCTTGTGCAACCAGAAATGTACTGAGCACAGTGTGCAGATTCTGGTTCTTATATAGTCACGCAGGCTTGTGCAACCAGAGACGTACTGAGCACAGTGTGCAGATTCTGGTTCTTATATAGTCACGCAGGCTTGTGCAACCAGAGACGTACTGAGCACAGTGTGCAGATTCTGGTTCTTATATAGTCACGCAGGCTTGTGCAACCAGAAATGTACTGAGCACCGTATGCAGATACTAGTTATTATATAGTCATGCAGGCTTGTGCAACCAGAAATGTACTGAGCACAGTGTACAGATTCTGCTTCTTATATAGTCACGCAGGCTTGTGCAACCAGAGATGTACTGAGCACAGTGTGCAGATTCTGTTTTTTATATAGTCGTGCAGGCTTGTGCAACCAGAGATGTACTAAGCACTGTGTGGGGATTCTGGTTCTTATATAGTCACGCAGGCTTGTGCAACCAGAGACGTACTGAGCACCTTGTTCAGATTCTGTTTCTTATATAGTCACGCAGGCTTGTGCAACCAGAGACGTACTGAGCACCGTGTGCAGATTCTAGTTATTATATAGTTACGCAGGCTTGTGCAACTAGAGACGTACTGAGCACCGTGTGCAGATTCTGGTTATAATATAGTCAAGCAGGCTTGTGCAACCAGAGACGTACTGAGCACCGTGTGCAGATTCTAGTTATTATATACTCACGCAGGCTTGTGCAACTAGAGACGTACTGAGCACTGTGTGCAGATTCTAGTTATTATATAGTCACGCAGGCTTGTGCAACCAGAGACGTACTGAGCACCTTGTGCAGATTCTAGTTATTATATAGTCACGCAGGCTTGTGCAACCATAGACGTACTAAGCACTGTGTGCAGATTCTAGTTATTATATAGTCACGCAGGCTTGTGCAACTAGAGACGTACTGAGCACCTTGTTCAGATTCTGTTTCTTATATAGTCACGCAGGCTTGTGCAACCAGAGACGTACTGAGCACCTTGTTCAGATTCTAGTTATTATATAGTCACGCAGGCTTGTGCAACCAGAGACGTACTGAGCACTGTGTGCAGATTCTAGTTATTATATAGTCACGCAGGCTTGTGCAACTAGAGACTTACTGAGCACCGTGTGCAGATTCTAGTTATTATATAGTCACGCAGGCTTGTGCAACTAGAGACGTACTGAGCACCTTGTGCAGATTCTGTTTCTTATATAGTCACGCAGGCTTGTGCAACTAGAGACGTACTGAGCACCGTGAGCAGATTCTAGTTATTATATAGTCACGCAGGCTTGTGCAACTAGAGACGTACTGAGCACCGTGTGCAGATTCTAGTTATTATATAGTCATGCAGGCTTGTGCAACCAGAAACGTACTGAGCACCTTGTTCAGATTCTGGTTCTTATATAGTCACGCAGGCTTGTGCAACTAGAGACGTACTGAGCACCGTGTACAGATTCTAGTTATTATATAGTCACGCAGGCTTGTGCAACTAGAGACATACTGAGCACCGTGTGCAGATTCTAGTTATTATATAGTCACGCAGGCTTGTGCAACCAGAGACGTACTGAGCACAGTGTACAGATTCTAGTTATTATATAGTCACGCAGGCTTGTGCAACTAGAGACGTACTGAGCACCGTGTGCAGATTCTAGTTATTATATAGTCACGCAGGCTTGTGCAACCAGAGACGTACTGAGCACCGTGTGCAGATACTAGTTATTATATAGTCATGCAGGCTTGTGCAACCAGAAATGTACTGAGCATAGTGTACAGATTCTGCTTCTTATATAGTCACGCAGGCTTGTGCAACCAGAGACGTACTGAGCACCTTATTCAGATTCTGGTTCTTATATAGTCACGCAGGCTTGTGCAACCAGAGACGTACTGAGCACCTTGTTCAGATTCTGGTTCTTATATAGTCACGCAGGCTTGTGCAACTAGAGACGTACTGAGCACCGTGTGCAGATTCTAGTTATTATATAGTCACGCAGGCTTGTGCAACTAGAGACGTACTGAGCACTGTGTGCAGATTCTAGTTATTATATAGTCACGCAGGCTTGTGCAACTAGAGACGTACTGAGCACCTTGTGCAGATTCTAGTTATTATATACTCACGCAGGCTTGTGCAACTAGAGACGTACTGAGCACTGTGTGCAGATTCTGCTTCTTATATAGTCACGCAGGCTTGTGCAACTAAAGACGTACTGAGCACCGTGTGCAGATTCTAGTTATTATATACTCACGCAGGCTTGTGCAACCAGAGACGTACTGAGCACCTTGTTCAGATTCTGGTTCTTATATAGTCACGCAGGCTTGTGCAACTAGAGACGTACTGAGCACCGTGTGCAGATTCTAGTTATTATATACTCACGCAGGCTTGTGCAACTAGAGACGTACTGAGTACAGTGTGCAGATTCTGCTTCTTATATAGTCACGCAGGCTTGTGCAACTAAAGACGTACTGAGCACCGTGTGCAGATTCTAGTTATTATATACTCACGCAGGCTTGTGCAACCAGAGACGTACTGAGCACCGTGTGCAGATTCTAGTTATTATATAGTCACGCAGGCTTGTGCAACTAGAGACGTACTGAGCACCGTGTGCAGATTCTAGTTATTATATAGTCACGCAGGCTTGTGCAACCAGAGACGTACTGAGCACCGTGTGCAGATTCTAGTTATTATATAGTCATGCAGGCTTGTGCAACCAGAAACGTACTGAGCACTGTGTGCAGATTCTAGTTATTATATAGTCACGCAGGCATGTGCAACTAGAGACGTACTGAGCACCGTGTGCAGATACTAGTTATTATATAGTCATGCAGGCTTGTGCAACCAGAAATGTACTGAGCACAGTGTACAGATTCTGTTTTTTATATAGTCGTGCAGGCTTGTGCAACCAGAGATGTACTAAGCACTGTGTGGGGATTCTGGTTCTTATATAGTCACGCAGGCTTGTGCAACCAGAGACGTACTGAGCACCTTGTTCAGATTCTGTTTCTTATATAGTCACGCAGGCTTGTGCAGCCAGAGACGTACTGAGCACCGTGTGCAGATTCTGGTTATTATATAGTCACGCAGGCTTGTGCAACCAGAGACGTACTGAGCACCTTGTTCAGATTCTGCTTCTTATATAGTCACGCAGGCTTGTGCAACCAGAGACAAACTGAGCACAGTGTGGGGATTCTGGTTCTTATATAGTCACGCAGGCTTGTGCAACCAGAGACGTACTGAGCACCGTGTGCAGATTCTGTTTCTTATATAATCACGCAGGCATGTGCAACTAGAGACGTACTGAGCACCGTGTGCAGATTCTGTTTCTTATATAGTCACGCAGGCTTGTGCAACCAGAGACGTACTGAGCACCGTGTGCAGATTCTAGTTATTATATACTCACGCAGGCTTGTGCAACTAGAGACGTACTGAGCACCGTGTGCAGATTCTAGTTATTATGTAGTCACGCAGGCTTGTGCAACCAAAGACGTACTGAACACCGTGTGCAGATTCTAGTTATTATATAGTCATGCAGGCTTGTGCAACCAGAAATGTACTGAGCACCGTGTGCAGATTCTAGTTATTATATACTCACGCAGGCTTGTGCAACTAGATACGTACTGAGCACCGTGTGCAGATTCTAGTTATTATATAGTCACGCAGGCTTGTGCAACTAGAGACGTACTGAGCACCGTGTGCAGATTCTAGTTATTATATAGTCAAGCAGGCTTGTGCAACCAGAGACGTACTGAGCACTGTGTGCAGATTCTAGTTATTATATAGTCACGCAGGCTTGTGCAACTAGAGACGTACTGAGCACCTTGTGCAGATTCTAGTTATTATATACTCACGCAGGCTTGTGCAACCAGAGACGTACTGAGCACCGTGTGCAGATTCTGGTTCTTATATAGTAGCGCAGGCTTGTGCAACCAGAGACGTACTGAGCACCGTATGCAGATTCTGGTTCTTATATAGTAGCGCAGGCTTGTGCAACCAGAGACGTACTGAGCACCGTGTGCAGATTCTGGTTCTTATATAGTAGCGCAGGCTTGTGCAACCAGAAACGTACTGAGCACTGTGTGCAGATTCTAGTTATTATATAGTCATGCAGGCTTGTGCAACCAGAAACGTACTGAGCACTGTGTGCAGATTCTAGTTATTATATAGTCACGCAGGCATGTGCAACTAGAGACGTACTGAGCACCGTGTGCAGATACTAGTTATTATATAGTCATGCAGGCTTGTGCAACCAGAAATGTACTGAGCACAGTGTACAGATTCTGCTTCTTATATAGTCACGCAGGCTTGTGCAACCAGAGATGTACTGAGCACAGTGTGCAGATTCTGTTTTTTATATAGTCGTGCAGGCTTGTGCAACCAGAGATGTACTAAGCACTGTGTGGGGATTCTGGTTCTTATATAGTCATGCAGGCTTGTGCAGCCAGAGACGTACTGAGCACCGTGTGCAGATTCTGGTTATTATATAGTCACGCAGGCTTGTGCAACCAGAGACGTACTGAGCACCTTGTTCAGATTCTGTTTCTTATATAGTCACGCAGGCTTGTGCAACCAGAGACGTACTGAGCACAGTGTGGGGATTCTGGTTCTTATATAGTCACGCAGGCTTGTGCAACCAGAGACGTACTGAGCACCGTGTGCAGATTCTGTTTCTTATATAGTCGTGCAGGCTTGTGCAACTAGAGACGTACTGAGCACCGTGTGCAGATTCTGTTTCTTATATAGTCACGCAGGCTTGTGCAACCAGAGACGTACTGAGCACCGTGTGCAGATTCTAGTTATTATATACTCACGCAGGCTTGTGCAACTAGAGACGTACTGAGCACTGTGTGCAGATTCTAGTTATTATATAGTCACGCAGGCTTGTGCAACCAGAGACGTACTGAGCACCGTGTGCAGATTCTAGTTATTATATACTCACGCAGGCTTGTGCAACTAGAGACGTACTGAGCACCGTGTGCAGATTCTAGTTATTATGTAGTCACGCAGGCTTGTGCAACCAAAGACGTACTGAGCACCGTGTGCAGATTCTAGTTATTATATAGTCCCGCAGGCTTGTGCAACTAGAGACGTACTGAGCACCGTATGCAGATTCTAGTTATTATATAGTCACGCAGGCTTGTGCAACTAGAGACGTACTGAGCAGCGTGTGCAGATTCTGGTTATTATATAGTCACGCAGGCTTGTGCAACTAGAGACGTACTGAGCACCGTGTGCAGATTCTGGTTATTATATAGTCAAGCAGGCTTGTGCAACCAGAAACGTACTGAGCACCGTGTGCAGATTCTAGTTATTATATAGTCACGCAGGCTTGTGCAACTAGAGACGTACTGAGCACCGTATGCAGATTCTGCTTCTTATATAGTCACGCAGGCTTGTGCAACCAGAGATGTACTGAGCACCGTGTGCAGATACTAGTTATTATATAGTCATGCAGGCTTGTGCAACCAGAGATGTACTGAGCACCGTGTGCAGATTCTGCTTCTTATATAGTCACGCAGGCTTGTGCAACCAGAGATGTACTGAGCACCGTGTGCAGATACTAGTTATTATATAGTCATGCAGGCTTGTGCAACCAGAGATGTACTGAGCACCGTGTGCAGATTCTAGTTATTATATACTCAAGCAGGCTTGTGCAACCAGAGATGTACTGAGCACCGTGTGCAGATTCTAGTTATTATATACTCAAGCAGGCTTGTGCAACCAGAGATGTACTGAGCACCGTGTGCAGATTCTAGTTATTATATACTCAAGCAGGCTTGTGCAACCAGAGACGTACTGAGCACCGTGTGCAGATTCTAGTTATTATATAGTCACGCAGGCTTGTGCAACCAGATACGTACTGAGCACCGTGTGCAGATTCTAGTTATTATATAGTCACGCAGGCTTGTGCAACCAGAGACGTACTGAGCACCGTGTGCATATTTTAGTTATTATGTAGTCACGCAGGCTTGTGCAACCAGAGACGTACTGAGCACCATGTGCAGATTCTGTTTCTTATATAGTCACGCAGGCATGTGCAACTAGAGACGTACTGAGCACAGTGTGGGGATTCTGGTTCTTATATAGTCACGCAGGCTTGTGCAACCAGAGACGTACTGAGCACCATGTGCAGATTCTGTTTCTTATATAGTCACGCAGGCTTGTGCAACCAGAAACGTACTGAGCACCGTGTTCAGATTCTGTTTCTTATATAGTCGTGCAGGCTTGTGCAACCAGAGATGTACTAAGCACTGTGTGGGGATTCTGGTTCTTATATAGTCATGCAGGCTTGTGCAACCAGAGACGTACTGAGCACAGTGTGGGGATTCTGGTTCTTATATAGTCACGCAGGCTTGTGCAACCAGAGACGTACTGAGCACCTTGTGCAGATTCTGTTTCATATATAGTCACGCAGGCTTGTGCAACTAGAGACGTACTGAGCACAGTGTGCAGATTCTGTTTCTTATATAGTCACGCAGGCTTGTGCAACCAGAGATGTACTGAGTACATTGTGCAGATTCTAGTTATTATGTAGTCACGCAGGCTTGTGCAACCAGAGACGTTCTGAGCACCGTGTGCAGATTCTAGTTATTATATAGTCACGCAGGCTTGTGCAACCAGAGACGTACTGAGCACCGTGTGCAGATTCTAGTTATTATATAGTCACGCAGGCTTGTGCAACTAGAGACGTACTGAGCACCGTGTGCAGATTCTAGTTATTATATAGTCACGCAGGCTTGTGCAACTAGAGACGTACTGAGCACCGTGTGCAGATTCTAGTTATTAAATAGTCACGCAGGCTTGTGCAACCAGAGACGTACTGAGCACCGTGTGCAGATTCTAGTTATTATATAGTCACGCAGGCTTGTGCAACTAGAGACGTACTGAGCACCGTGTGCAGATTCTAGTTATTATATAGTCACGCAGGCTTGTGCAACTAGAGACGTACTGAGTACCGTGTGCAGATTCTAGTTATTATATAGTCACGCAGGCTTGTGCAACTAGAGACGTACTGAGTACCGTGTGCAGATTCTAGTTATTATATAGTCACGCAGGCTTGTGCAACCAGAAATGTACTGAGCACCGTGTGCAGATTCTAGTTATTATATAGTCACGCAGGCTTGTGCAACCAGAGATGTACTGAGCACAGTGTGCAGATTCTGGTTCTTATATAGTCGTGCAGGCTTGTGCAACCAGAGATGTACTAAGCACTGTGTGGGGATTCTGGTTCTTATATAGTCACGCAGGCTTGTGCAACCAGAGACGTACTGAGCACCTTGTGCAGATTCTGTTTCTTATATAGTCACGCAGGCTTGTGCAACCAGAGACGTACTGAGCACAGTGTGGGGATTCTGGTTCTTATATAGTCACGCAGGCTTGTGCAACCAGAGACGTACTGAGCACCTTGTGCAGATTCTGTTTCTTATATAGTCACGCAGGCTTGTGCAACCAGAGACGTACTGAGCACAGTGTGGGGATTCTGGTTCTTATATAGTCACGCAGGCTTGTGCAACCAGAGACGTACTGAGCACAGTGTGGGGATTCTGGTTCTTATATAGTCACGCAGGCTTGTGCAACCAGAGACGTACTGAGCACCTTGTGCAGATTCTGTTTCTTATATAGTCACGCAGGCTTGTGCAACCAGAGATGTACTGAGCACCGTGTGCAGATTCTAGTTATTATATAGTCACGCAGGCTTGTGCAACTAGAGACGTACTGAGCCCCGTGTGCAGATTCTAGTTATTATATAGTCACGCAGGCTTGTGCAACCAGAGATGTACTAAGCACTGTGTGGGGATTCTGGTTCTTATATAGTCACGCAGGCTTGTGCAACCAGAGACGTACTGAGCACCTTGTTCAGATTCTGTTTCTTATATAGTCACGCAGGCTTGTGCAACCAGAGACGTACTGAGCACAGTGTGGGGATTCTGGTTCTTATATAGTCACGCAGGCTTGTGCAACCAGAGACGTACTGAGCACCTTGTGCAGATTCTGTTTCTTATATAGTCACGCAGGCTTGTGCAACTAGAGACGTACTGAGCACTGTGTGCAGATTCTGCTTCTTATATAGTCACGCAGGCTTGTGCAACCAGAGACGTACTGAGCACTGTGTGCAGATTCTGCTTCTTATATAGTCACGCAGGCTTGTGCAACCAGAGACGTACTGAGCACCGTGTGCAGATTCTAGTTATTATATAGTCACGCAGGCTTGTGCAACCAGAGACGTACTGAGCACCGTGTGCAGATTCTAGTTATTATATACTCACGCAGGCTTGTGCAACTAGAGACGTACTGAGCACCGTGTGCAGATTCTAGTTATTATATAGTCACGCAGGCTTGTGTAACTAGAGACGTACTGAGCACCGTGTGCAGATTCTAGTTATTATATAGTCACGCAGGCTTGTGCAACTAGAGACGTACTGAGCACTGTGTGCAGATTCTAGTTATTATATAGTCACGCAGGCTTGTGCAACCAGAGATGTACTGAGCACCCTGTGCAGATTCTAGTTATTATATAGTCACGCAGGCTTGTGCAACTAGAGACGTACTGAGCACCGTGTGCAGATTCTGCTTCTTATATAGTCACGCAGGCTTGTGCATCCATAGGCATACTGAGCACAGTGTGCAGATTCTGTTTCTTATATAGTCACGCATGCTTGTGCAACTAGAGACGTACTGAGCACCGTGTGCAGATTCTAGTTATTATATAGTCACGCAGGCTTGTGCAACTAGAGACGTACTGAGCACCGTGTGCAGATTCTAGTTATTATATACTCACGCAGGCTTGTGCAACTAGAGACGTACTGAGCACCGTGTGCAGATTCTGTTTCTTATATAGTCACGCAGGCTTGTGCAACTAGAGACGTACTGAGCACTGTGTGCAGATTCTAGTTATTATATACTCACGCAGGCTTGTGCAACTAGAGACGTACTGAGCACCGTGTGCAGATTCTGTTTCTTATATAGTCACGCAGGCTTGTGCAACCAGAGACGTACTGAGCACCGTGTTCAGATTCTGCTTCTTATATAGTCATGCAGGCTTGTGCAACCAGAGACGTACTGAGCACCTTGTGCAGATTCTGTTTCTTATATAGTCACGCAGGCTTGTGCAACTATAGACGTACTGAGCTGCGTGTGCAGATTCTAGTTATTATATAGTCACGCAGGCTTGTGCAACTAGAGACGTACTGAGCACCGTGTGCAGATTCTAGTTATTATATAGTCATGCAGGCTTGTGCAACTAGAGACGTACTGAGCACTGTGTGCAGATTCTAGTTATTATATAGTCACGCAGGCTTGTGCAACTAGAGACGTACTGAGCACCGTGTGCAGATTCTGCTTCTTATATAGTCACGCAGGCTTGTGCAACCAGAGACGTACTGAGCACAGTGTGCAGATTCTAGTTATTATATAGTCACGCAGGCTTGTGCAACCAGAGACGTACTGAGGACCGTGTGCAGATTCTGTTTCTTATATAGTCACGCAGGCTTGTGCAACCAGAGACGTACTGAGGACCGTGTGCAGATTCTGTTTCTTATATAGTCACGCAGGCTTGTGCAACTAGAGACGTACTGAGCCCCGTGTGCAGATTCTAGTTATTATATAGTCACGCAGGCTTGTGCAACTAGAGATGTACTGAGCACCGTGTGCAGATTCTAGTTATTATATAGTCACGCAGGCTTGTGCAACTAGAGACGTACTGAGCACCGTGTGCAGATTCTAGTTATTATATAGTCACGCAGGCTTGTGCAACTAGAGACGTACTGAGCACTGTGTGCAGATTCTAGTTATTATATAGTCATGCAGGCTTGTGCAACCAGAAATGTACTGAGCACAGTGTGCAGATTCTGCTTCTTATATAGTCACGCAGGCTTGTGCAACCAGAGATGTACTGAGTACAGTGTGCAGATTCTGTTTCTTATATAGTCACGCAGGCTTGTGCAACCAGAGACGTACTGAGCACCTTGTGCAGATTCTGTTTCTTATATAGTCACGCAGGCTTGTGCAACCAGAGACGTACTGAGCACCGTGTGCAGATTCTAGTTATTATATAGTCACGCAGGCTTGTGCAACTAGAGACGTACTGAGCACCGTGTGCAGATTCTAGTTATTATATAGTCATGCAGGCTTGTGCAACCAGAAATGTACTGAGCACAGTGTGCAGATTCTGCTTCTTATATAGTCACACAGGCTTGTGCAACCAGAGATGTACTGAGCACAGTGTGCAGATTCTGTTTTTTATATAGTCGTGCAGGCTTGTGCAACCATATCAGCCAATCGGAATTAATCAGCCAATCAGATTGAGCTTGCATTCTATTGGCTGATCCGATCAGCCAATTGAATGCAAGCTCAATCTGATTGGCTGATTTTATCAGCCAATCGGATTGAACTTCAATCTGATTGGCTGATTCAATCAGCCAATCAGATTTTTCCTACCTTAATTCCGATTGGCTGATAGAATCCTATCAGCCAATCGGAATTGAAGGGACGCCATCTTGGATGACTTCCCTTAAAGGAACCTTCATTCAGTCGTTGGCCGTCGGATGTTCCGCTTCGGCAGGATGAAGATGGATCCGGAAGAAAGAAGATTGAAGACGCCGCTTGGAAGATGACATCGCCCTGATAGAAGACTTCTTCAGCGCCGCCTGGATGATGACTTCATCGGATGGAAGACTTCTTCAGCGCCGCCTGGATGATGACTTCTGCCGCTCCGGATCTCTTCTTCAGTTCCATCGGTGCGTCGGCTGGCTGAAGACGACTCAAGGTAGGATGATCTTCAGGGGGTAGTGTTAGGTTTATTTAAGGGGGGTTTGGGTTAGATTAGGGGTATGTGGGTGGTGGGTTTTAATGTTGGGGGGGGTTGTATTTTTATTTTACAGGCAAAAGAGCAGAATTCTTTGGGGCATGCCCCGCAAAAGGCCCTTTTAAGGGCTGGTAAGGTAAAAGAGCTTTGAACTTTTTTAATTTAGAATAGGGTAGGGCATTTTTTTATTTTGGGGGGCTTTGTTATTTTATTAGGGGGCTTAGATTAGGTGTAAGTAGCTTAAAATTGTTGTAATATTTTTTAAATGTTTGTAACTTATTTTTTTTATTTTTTGTAACTTAGCTTTTTTATTTTTTGTACTTTAGTTAGTTTATGTAATTGTATTTAATTGTAGTTATTTGTAGGTAATTTATTTAATTAATTTATTGATAGTGTAGTGTTAGGTTTAATTGTAACTTAGGTTAGGATTTATTTTACAGGTAAATTTCTCTTTATTTTAGGTAGGTAGCTATTAAATAGTTATTAACTATTTAATAGCTATTGTACCTGGTTAAAATAAATTGAAAGATGCCTGTAAAATAAAAATAAATCCTAAAATAGCTACAATATAATTATTATTTATATTGTAGCTATATTAGGGTTTATTTTAAAGGTAAGTATTTAGTTTTAAATAGGATTAATTTAGTTAATAAGAGAAATATTATTTAGATTTATTTAATTAATATTTAAGTTAGGGGGGGTGTTAGGGTTAGTGTTAGACTTAGGTTTAGGGGTTAATAATTTTATTACAGTGGCTGCGGTGTAGGGGGGGCAGGATAGGGGTTAATAAATTTATTATAGGTGGCGACGGTGTAGGGGGGGCAGATTAGGGGTTAATAAGTTTAATATAGGTTGCGGCGGGGTCCGGGAGTGGCGGTTTAGGGGTTAAACTATTTATTTAGTTGCGGCGAGGTCCGGGATCCGCAGGATAGGGGTTAATAACTTTATTATAGGTGGCGACGGTATAGGGGGGGCAGGATAGGGGTTAATAGGTATAATGTAGGTAGCGGTGGGCTCCGGGAGCGGCGGTTTAGGGGTTAATAGGTATTATGTAGGTGGCGGTGGGCTCCGGGAGCGGCGGTTTAGGGGGTAATAACTTTATTATAGTGGCGGCGGTGTAGGGGGGGCAGGAAAGGGGTTAATAGGTATAATGTAGGTGGCGGCGGGGTCCGGGAGCGGCAGTTTAGGGGTTAATACATATATTATAGTTGCGGCGGGCACCGGGAGCAGCGGTATAGGGGTTAATACATATATTATAGTTGCGGCGGGCACCGGGAGCTATGGTTTAGGGGTTAATACATATATTATAGTTGTGGTGGGCACCGGGAGCGGCGGTTTAGGGGTTTCATATATTATAGTTGTGGTGGGCACCGGGAGCGGCGGTTTAGGGGTTAACATATTTAGCATTGCTTGTGGTGGGCTCCGGGAGCGGCGGTTTAGGGGGTAATAACTTTATTTAGTTGCAGTGGTGTAGGGGGGGGGCAGATTAGGGGTGTTTAGACTCGGGGTACATGTTAGGGTGTTAGGTGCAGACAGTTCCCATAGGAATCAATGGGATGTCAGGCAGCAGCGAACATGAACTTTCGCTATGGTCAGACTCCCATTGATTCCTATGGGATCCGCCGTCTCCAGGGCGGCGGTTTGAAATCCAGGTATGCTGGGCCGGAAAAGTGCCGAGCGTACCTGCTAGTTTTTTGATAACTAGCAAAAGTAGTCAGATTGTGCCGCACTTGTGTGCGGATCATCTGGAGTGACGTAAGCATCGATCTGCATCGGACTGAATCCGGCGGATCGAAGCTTACGTCACAAAATTCTACTTTTGCCGGTATCTAGGGCTTGATAACTAAGGCGAATCAGCCTCGCCACAAATACGCTGCGGAATTCCAGTGTATTTGAGGTTGACGGCTTGATAACTAGGGGCCTAAGTATAAATTTGAAATTGACCCACTAATATACTGAGTTTCCATTAGGTTTTTATATTTTTGACTTACTGGTATATGTGGAAACCAATTTTTAGGATTTTCTTACATATACTAATTTTTAAGAAATGTATTGATTGTGTTTTTATGGATGGAATCTTTATAGATGAAATTTATAACATAATGAGTATTTATTAATATTTAAAAAATATATATATTTTCAACACTGAATTTATATAATTAATATTTATATTATGTTTGTAATTTTTATAATTTTACACTTTTTTTTATCTGTATAGGATTGCTAGGCACTGTATCCTTCAGTGTATACACTGTTACATTTTGTAGCACATATTTTGTAACAAATTTGTTGTAGAGAGAATTTTTTTATATATGCAGTATGTGTTTTTTTTACCACTAGATGGCGATATTAACGCAATTATCACAATCATTTGGCGCCATTATGGCTATTTAAACACTGTTATACTCATTAAATGTCAAGCTTGAGAAAGGGCTTAGTGTTAGCCAGAAACGTTGCTTTACTGGTCACTGTATGCAAAATAAAGGTTATTTTACTCACCACAGCTGGAGACTACTTTTCTAATTGTATTTATTTGGGCTTGGTAAACCTTCTCTGCGCTCCTGTGAGTAGTAGGTGTTGTATTCAATTTGCTTATTTCAAGTGCCAGTGAGCACCCAGGGCTGAGCATGTTGCAGGGTCATGGGATGTGTACCCAGTCCAGTCTGAGAGTGCAGTCCCCTTCCGTGTTTTATAGATGTCTAGGGTGATTACATAAGCCTGTGCACCACTTGTTCCCAGTTTGTTGGATTGAGAGCTTGCATTTGTGGCTGTTTTAGGGACCGAGGTTTTGGAAGGGACCTTGACGTGATACCTGGGCTTGTCCCATTTGACCAGATGCGGTAACTAACCTTTCCATTTTTTGCTTTTAATCTTAGCCGAGAGCTTGTAAGTGAGTGTTGGACTTTCTCTGTGTGTTGTATTAATTTGTTTTGTAATTATCCCTATGGGCCTTGTACCCAGACCTGTCTGGGGTAAACTGCCTGTGACTCTGGGGACAGCACAGCTTCCTTTGAGTGCCAGTGAGCACCCAGGGCTGAGCATGTTGCAGGGTAATAGGATGTGTACCCAGTCCAGTCTGAGAGTACAGTCCCCTTCTGTGTTTTGCTGATGTGTAGTGACGTCACCTGTTGCTGAGTAGTGAGGTCACCTGTCGCTGATGAGTAGTGACGTAACCTTTCGCTGATGAGTAATAATGTCACCTGTTGCTGATGAGTAGTGACATCATTTGTCACCTGTCGCTGAGTAGTGACATCACCTGTCGCTGTTGAGTAGTGATGTCACCTGTCACTGATGAGTAGTGATGTCATTTGTCACCTATCACTGATTAGTGACGTCAACTGTTTCTGATGAGTAGTGACATCACCTGTCGATGAGTAGTGACGTCAGCTGTTACTGATGAGTAGTGAATTTATCTGTGGCTGATGAATAGTGATGTCACTTGTCACCTGTTAATGAGTAGTGACATCACCTGTCGCTGATGAGTAGTGACTTCACCTGTCGCTGATGAGTAGTGAGGCTACCTGTTGCTGATGAGTAGTGACGTCACTTGTCGCCTTTCAATGA
Source organism: Bombina bombina (assembly GCF_027579735.1). Classification (NCBI taxonomy): domain Eukaryota; kingdom Metazoa; phylum Chordata; class Amphibia; order Anura; family Bombinatoridae; genus Bombina; species Bombina bombina. Next base: position 1,154,631,120 of record NC_069503.1, on the reverse strand, counting down.
TTAGTGACATCACCTGTCACTGATGAGTAGTGACATCCCTTGTCACCTGTTGCTGAGTAGTGACGTCACTTTTCACTGATGAGTAGTGGTGTCACTGTCACCTGTCACTGATGAGCAGTGACATCACTTTTCGCTGATGAGTAGTGGCATCACTGTCACCTGTAACTGATGAGTAGTGATGTAACTTTTCAATGGTCGCTGATGAGTAGTGATGTCACTTTTCAGTGGTCACTGAGGAGTAGTGACATCACTGTCACCCGTCGCTCAAGAGTAGTGACATCACTGCCACCTGTGGCTAATGATTAGTGACATCACTGTCACCTGTTGCTGATAAGTAGTGACGTCACTGTCACCTGACACTGATAAGTAGTGATGTCACTTGTCACCTGTCGCTGATAAGTAGTGATGTCACTTGTCACCTGTCGCTGATAAGTAGTGACATCACTGTCACCTGTCGCTGATAAGTAGTGATGTCACTGTCACCTATCACTGATGGCTAGTGACGTAACTGTCACCTGTCGCTGATGAGTCTCTTCACTTCAGAATTAATCTGCCCCAGCTGGTGTTTTATTACCACAATTTGTATTTTTAAGATCTTGACAAATGTAGATAAGGGACATTAAAAGTGTTCACTTTCCCCACAAAAATTTCCCTTTGTCACTATTTCTGACACTGCTAAGTACAGTTATAGCTGCATTTCTGTGCAGGACACAGCAGGTACATAGAGCATATGTGAGTATTCACTATTGCTGAGCCCCATCACAAGGTGTTAAACACATAGTGAAAAATCAAATGTTCTAAGGGAGTTATTATTTATTTGTAAAACGCTGCCCAATTCCGTAGTGCTGGGTACACGATGACACTGATAAATGGTAAAGATACATAAAACATACAATACAAATCCAGCAGAAGGACGTCCTGTGCAGAAGAGCTTACAGTCTACAGGTTGCATGTTGCATATGCTTGTGTCCCTTTAAAGTGACATGAGTTCTAGGGTCACTGACCTCCTCGCATGCCATTTGCTGGCAGAAATCTATAAATATCAGTTCTGTGCTGCAGAGCTGGCTTTATGGAGAGAGTAACGTGATATTTATTGCCGTCATGCATACAATATCACTGTGTCTTGTGTTACACAACAGGAAGGGGATATTTAATACCGCGCGTACGCCCAGAAATCTCACACCGAACTGATAACCTGGGGCGCCGTGTACCCACTAGCTGGGCATCACACAACCCCTTAAAGGGGCATGAAACACTATCAGGTAGATTACGAGTTATGCGCGCTATAGGGTTTTTAACGAACGCAACAAAAGTTGTGTTTTTTCACCCTCCATAGCGCAGCCATTACAAGTTTTGAAACAGCCGGCTTGAGCGTGCAATATGGTTGCGTTGAGCTCCATACCGCACAAAATACATGGACTGTTTTGACGTGCTCATGCACGCTTTTCCCATAGAAATCGATGGAGAGAGCGGGTTAGAAAAAAACCTAACACCTGCAATTGCGGAAGAAAAGCTCCGTGACGCAGCCCTATTGATGTCTATGGGGAAAAAAACCTAATGTTTAACCCTAACACCCTGACATAAACCCCACGTCTAAACACCCCTAATCTGGCCGCCACCTACAAAATTTTATTAACCCCTAATCTGCCACTCCCGATATCGCTGCCACCTAAATAAATCTATTAACCCCTAATCTGCCGCTCCTGATATCGCCGCCACTATACTAAAGTTATTAACCCCTATCCCCTCGCACGCCAACATCGCCTACACTATCATAAATCAATTAACCCCTATTCTGCCACTCCCCGACACCTCTGCCACTATAATAAACCTATTAACCCCTAAACCACTGGCATCCCACATCACTACCACTAAATAAACCTATTAACCCCTAAACCCCCAGCCCCCATATTGCAACAACCTAAATTAAACTATTAACCCATAAACCTAACCCTAAACCTAACCCTAACGTAACCCTAAACCTAAACCTAACACCCCTTAACTTTAACATAATTAAAATAGAGCTAAACTAAAGTTACAATTATTAACTAAATAATTCCTATTTAAAAATAAATACAAACTTACCTGTGAAATAAAACCTGAGCTAGCTACAATATACCTAATAGTTATATTCTAGCTAGGTTTGGTTTTATTTTTATTTCACAGATAAGTTTGTATTCATTTTAACTAGGTAGACTAGTTAGTAAATAGTTATTAACTATTTGCTAACTACCTAGTTAAAATAAATACAAACTTACCTGTGAAATAAAAATAAAACCAAACCTAGCTAGAATATAACTATTAGGTATATTGTAGCTAGCTCAGGTTTTATTTCACAGGTAAGTTTGTATTTAGTTAATAATTGTAACTTTAGTTTAGCTCTATTTAAATTATGTTAAAGTTAGGGGGTGTTTGGTTTAGGGCTAGGTTTAGGGTTACGTTAGGGTTAGGTTTAGGGTTAGGGTTACGTTAGGGTTAGGTTTAGGGGTTAATAGTTTAATTTAGGTTGTTGCGATGTGGGGACTGGGGGTTTAGGGCTTAAAGGGACAGTCTAGTCCAAAATAAACTTTCATGATTAAGATAGAGAATGTAATTTAAAACAATTTTCCAATTTACTTTTATCACTGATTTTGTTTTGCACTCTTGGTATTCTTAGTTGAAAGCTAAACCTAGGAGGTTCATATGCTAATTTCTAACCCCTTTAAGGCCACCTCTTCTCTCAGGGCATTTTGACAGCTTTTCACCACTAGAGGGTGTTAGTTCATGTGTGTCATATAGATAACACTGTGCTCACGCACGTGGAGTTCCTATGAACCAGCACTGATTGGCTAAAATGCAAATCTGTCAAAAGAACTGAAATAAGGGGGCAGTCTGCAGAGGCATAGATACAATATAATCACAGAGGAAAAAAGTGTATTTATATAACAGTGTTGGTTATGTAAAACTAGGGAATGGAAAATAAAGGGATTATCTATCTTTTTAAACAATAACAATTCTGG
>NC_069503.1:1154608121-1154615621 GCF_027579735.1 Bombina bombina | reverse complement strand
CTCTGCATGTTCAGCTATAAGTCTGTTTCTGCTATCAGTAAGTTCTTATTAAGGAACAGAAGCATCTCTGCATGTTCAGCTATAAGTCTGTTTCTGCTATCAGTAAGTTCTTATTAAGGAACAGAAGCATCTCTGCATGTTCAGCTATAAGTCTGTTTCTGCTATCAGTAAGTTCTTATTAAGGAACAGAAGCATCTCTGCATGTTCAGCTATAAGTCTGTTTCTGCTATCAGTAAGTTCTTATTAAGGAACAGAAGCATCTCTGCATGTTCAGCTATAAGTCTGTTTCTGCTATCAGTAAGTTATTAAGGAACAGAAGAATCTCTGCATGTTCAGCTATAAGTCTGTTTCTGCTATCAGTAAGTTCTTATTAAGGAACAGAAGCATCTCTGCATGTTCAGCTATAAGTCTGTTTCTGCTATCAGTAAGTTCTTATTAAGGAACAGAAGCATCTCTGCATGTTCAGCTATAACTCTGTTTCTGCTATCAGTAAATTATTAAGGAACAGAAGAATCTCTGCATGTTCAGCTATAAGTCTGTTTCTGCTATCAGTAAGTTCTTATTAAGGAACAGAAGCATCTCTGCATGTTCAGCTATAAGTCTGTTTCTGCTATCAGTAAGTTCTCATTAAGGAACAGTAGCATCTCTGCATGTTCAGCTATAATTCTGTTTCTGCTATTAGTAAGTTCTTTTTAATGAACAGAAGCATCTCTGCATGTTCCACTATAAGTCTGTTTCTGCTATCAGTAAGTTCTTATTAAGGAACAGAAGCATCTCTGCATGTTCCGCTATAAGTCTGTTTCTGCTATCAGTAAGTTCTTATTAAGGAACAGAAGCATCTCTGTATGTTCAGCTATAAGTCTGTTTCTGCTATCAGTAAGTTCTTATTAAGGAACAGAAGCATCTCTGCATGTTCAGCTATAAGTCTGTGTCTGCTATTAGTAAGTTCTAAATAAGGAACAGAAGCATCTCTGCATGTTCAGCTATAAGTCTGTTTCTGCTATCAGTAAGTTCTTATTAAGGAACAGAAGCATCTCTGCATGTTCAGCTATAAGTCTGTTTCTGCTATCAGTAAGTTCTTATTAAGGAACAGAAGCATCTCTGCATGTTCAGCTATAAGTCTGTTTCTGCTATCAGTAAGTTCTTATTAAGGAACAGAAGCATCTCTGCATGTTCAGCTATAAGTCTGTTTCTGCTATCAGTAAGTTCTTATTAAGGAACAGAAGCATCTCTGCACGTTCAGCTATAAGTCTGTTTCTGCTATCAGTAAGTTCTTATTAAGGAACAGAAGCATCTCTGCATGTTCCGCTATAAGTCTGTTTCTGCTATCAGTAAGTTCTTATTAAGGAACAGAAGCATCTCTGCATGTTCCGCTATAAGTCTGTTTCTGCTATCAGTAAGTTCTTATTAAGGAACAGAAGCATCTCTGTATGTTCAGCTATAAGTCTGTTTCTGCTATCAGTAAGTTCTTATTAAGGAACAGAAGCATCTCTGCATGTTCAGCTATAAGTCTGTGTCTGCTATCAGTAAGTTCTAAATAAGGAACAGAAGCATCTCTGCATGTTCAGCTATAAGTCTGTTTCTGCTATCAGTAAGTTCTTATTAAGGAACAGAAGCATCTCTGCATGTTCAGCTATAAGTCTGTTTCTGCTATCAGTAAGTTCTTATTAAGGAACAGAAGCATCTCTGCATGTTCAGCTATAAGTCTGTTTCTGCTATCAGTAAGTTCTTATTAAGGAACAGAAGCATCTCTGCATGTTCAGCTATAAGTCTGTTTCTGCTATCAGTAAGTTCTTATTAAGGAACAGAAGCATCTCTGCACGTTCAGCTATAAGTCTGTTTCTGCTATCAGTAAGTTCTTATTAAGGAACAGAAGCATCTCTGCATGTTCCGCTATAAGTCTGTTTCTGCTATCAGTAAGTTCTTATTAAGGAACAGAAGCATCTCTGCATGTTCCGCTATAAGTCTGTTTCTGCTATCAGTAAGTTCTTATTAAGGAACAGAAGCATCTCTGTATGTTCAGCTATAAGTCTGTTTCTGCTATCAGTAAGTTCTTATTAAGGAACAGAAGCATCTCTGCATGTTCAGCTATAAGTCTGTGTCTGCTATCAGTAAGTTCTAAATAAGGAACAGAAGCATCTCTGCATGTTCAGCTATAAGTCTGTTTCTGCTATCAGTAAGTTCTTATTAAGGAACAGAAGCATCTCTGCATGTTCAGCTATAAGTCTGTTTCTGCTATCAGTAAGTTCTTATTAAGGAACAGAAGCATCTCTGCATGTTCAGCTATAAGTCTGTTTCTGCTATCAGTAAGTTCTTATTAAGGAACAGAAGCATCTCTGCATGTTCAGCTATAAGTCTGTTTCTGCTATCAGTAAGTTCTTATTAAGGAACAGAAGCATCTCTGCACGTTCAGCTATAAGTCTGTTTCTGCTATCAGTAAGTTCTTATTAAGGAACAGAAGCATCTCTGCATGTTCCGCTATAAGTCTGTTTCTGCTATCAGTAAGTTCTTATTAAGGAACAGAAGCATCTCTGCATGTTCAGCTATAAGTCTGTTTCTGCTATCAGTAAGTTCTTATTAAGGAACAGAAGCATCTCTGCATGTTCAGCTATAAGTCTGTTTCTGCTATCAGTAAGTTCTTATTAAGGAACAGAAGCATCTCTGTATGTTCAGCTATAAGTCTGTTTCTGCTATCAGTAAGTTCTTATTAAGGAACAGAAGCATCTCTGCATGTTCAGCTATAAGTCTGTGTCTGCTATTAGTAAGTTCTAAATAAGGAACAGAAGCATCTCTGCATGTTCAGCTATAAGTCTGTTTCTGCTATCAGTAAGTTCTTATTAAGGAACAGAAGCATCTCTGCATGTTCAGCTATAAGTCTGTTTCTGCTATCAGTAAGTTCTTATTAAGGAACAGAAGCATCTCTGCATGTTCAGCTATAAGTCTGTTTCTGCTATCAGTAAGTTCTTATTAAGGAACAGAAGCATCTCTGCATGTTCAGCTATAAGTCTGTTTCTGCTATCAGTAAGTTCTTATTAAGGAACAGAAGCATCTCTGCACGTTCAGCTATAAGTCTGTTTCTGCTATCAGTAAGTTCTTATTAAGGAACAGAAGCATCTCTGCATGTTCCGCTATAAGTCTGTTTCTGCTATCAGTAAGTTCTTATTAAGGAACAGAAGCATCTCTGCATGTTCAGCTATAAGTCTGTTTCTGCTATCAGTAAGTTCTTATTAAGGAACAGAAGCATCTCTGTATGTTCAGCTATAAGTCTGTTTCTGCTATCAGTAAGTTCTTATTAAGGAACAGAAGCATCTCTGCATGTTCAGCTATAAGTCTGTGTCTGCTATCAGTAAGTTCTAAATAAGGAACAGAAGCATCTCTGCATGTTCAGCTATAAGTCTGTTTCTGCTATCAGTAAGTTCTTATTAAGGAACAGAAGCATCTCTGCATGTTCAGCTATAAGTCTGTTTCTGCTATCAGTAAGTTCTTATTAAGGAACAGAAGCATCTCTGCATGTTCAGCTATAAGTCTGTTTCTGCTATCAGTAAGTTCTTATTAAGGAACAGAAGCATCTCTGCATGTTCAGCTATAAGTCTGTTTCTGCTATCAGTAAGTTCTTATTAAGGAACAGAAGCATCTCTGCAAGTTCAGCTATAAGTCTGTTTCTGCTATCAGTAAGTTCTTATTAAGGAACAGAAGCATCTCTGCATGTTCCGCTATAAGTCTGTTTCTGCTATCAGTAAGTTCTTATTAAGGAACAGAAGCATCTCTGCATGTTCCGCTATAAGTCTGTTTCTGCTATCAGTAAGTTCTTATTAAGGAACAGAAGCATCTCTGTATGTTCAGCTATAAGTCTGTTTCTGCTATCAGTAAGTTCTTATTAAGGAACAGAAGCATCTCTGCATGTTCAGCTATAAGTCTGTGTCTGCTATCAGTAAGTTCTAAATAAGGAACAGAAGCATCTCTGCATGTTCAGCTATAAGTCTGTTTCTGCTATCAGTAAGTTCTTATTAAGGAACAGAAGCATCTCTGCATGTTCAGCTATAAGTCTGTTTCTGCTATCAGTAAGTTCTTATTAAGGAACAGAAGCATCTCTGCATGTTCAGCTATAAGTCTGTTTCTGCTATCAGTAAGTTCTTATTAAGGAACAGAAGCATCTCTGCATGTTCAGCTATAAGTCTGTTTCTGCTATCAGTAAGTTCTTATTAAGGAACAGAAGCATCTCTGCACGTTCAGCTATAAGTCTGTTTCTGCTATCAGTAAGTTCTTATTAAGGAACAGAAGCATCTCTGCATGTTCCGCTATAAGTCTGTTTCTGCTATCAGTAAGTTATTAAGGAACAGAAGAATCTCTGCATGTTCAGCTATAAGTCTGTTTCTGCTATCAGTAAGTTCTTATTAAGGAACAGAAGCATCTCTGCATGTTCAGCTATAAGTCTGTTTCTGCTATCAGTAAGTTCTTATTAAGGAACAGAAGCATCTCTGCATGTTCAGCTATAAGTCTGTTTCTGCTATCAGTAAGTTCTTATTAAGGAACAGAAGCATCTCTGCATGTTCAGCTATAAGTCTGTTTCTGCTATCAGTAAGTTCTTATTAAGGAACAGAAGCATCTCTGCACGTTCAGCTATAAGTCTGTTTCTGCTATCAGTAAGTTCTTATTAAGGAACAGAAGCATCTCTGCATGTTCCGCTATAAGTCTGTTTCTGCTATCAGTAAGTTCTTATTAAGGAACAGAAGCATCTCTGCATGTTCCGCTATAAGTCTGTTTCTGCTATCAGTAAGTTCTTATTAAGGAACAGAAGCATCTCTGTATGTTCAGCTATAAGTCTGTTTCTGCTATCAGTAAGTTCTTATTAAGGAACAGAAGCATCTCTGCATGTTCAGCTATAAGTCTGTGTCTGCTATCAGTAAGTTCTAAATAAGGAACAGAAGCATCTCTGCATGTTCAGCTATAAGTCTGTTTCTGCTATCAGTAAGTTCTTATTAAGGAACAGAAGCATCTCTGCATGTTCAGCTATAAGTCTGTTTCTGCTATCAGTAAGTTCTTATTAAGGAACAGAAGCATCTCTGCATGTTCAGCTATAAGTCTGTTTCTGCTATCAGTAAGTTCTTATTAAGGAACAGAAGCATCTCTGCATGTTCAGCTATAAGTCTGTTTCTGCTATCAGTAAGTTCTTATTAAGGAACAGAAGCATCTCTGCACGTTCAGCTATAAGTCTGTTTCTGCTATCAGTAAGTTCTTATTAAGGAACAGAAGCATCTCTGCATGTTCCGCTATAAGTCTGTTTCTGCTATCAGTAAGTTCTTATTAAGGAACAGAAGCATCTCTGCATGTTCCGCTATAAGTCTGTTTCTGCTATCAGTAAGTTCTTATTAAGGAACAGAAGCATCTCTGTATGTTCAGCTATAAGTCTGTTTCTGCTATCAGTAAGTTCTTATTAAGGAACAGAAGCATCTCTGCATGTTCAGCTATAAGTCTGTGTCTGCTATCAGTAAGTTCTAAATAAGGAACAGAAGCATCTCTGCATGTTCAGCTATAAGTCTGTTTCTGCTATCAGTAAGTTCTTATTAAGGAACAGAAGCATCTCTGCATGTTCAGCTATAAGTCTGTTTCTGCTATCAGTAAGTTCTTATTAAGGAACAGAAGCATCTCTGCATGTTCAGCTATAAGTCTGTTTCTGCTATCAGTAAGTTCTTATTAAGGAACAGAAGCATCTCTGCATGTTCAGCTATAAGTCTGTTTCTGCTATCAGTAAGTTCTTATTAAGGAACAGAAGCATCTCTGCACGTTCAGCTATAAGTCTGTTTCTGCTATCAGTAAGTTCTTATTAAGGAACAGAAGCATCTCTGCATGTTCCGCTATAAGTCTGTTTCTGCTATCAGTAAGTTCTTATTAAGGAACAGAAGCATCTCTGCATGTTCAGCTATAAGTCTGTTTCTGCTATCAGTAAGTTCTTATTAAGGAACAGAAGCATCTCTGCATGTTCAGCTATAAGTCTGTTTCTGCTATCAGTAAGTTCTTATTAAGGAACAGAAGCATCTCTGCATGTTCAGCTATAAGTCTGTTTCTGCTATCAGTAAGTTCTTATTAAGGAACAGAAGCATCTCTGCATGTTCAGCTATAAGTCTGTGTCTGCTATCAGTAAGTTATTAAGGAACAGAAGAATCTCTGCATGTTCAGCTATAAGTCTGTTTCTGCTATCAGTAAGTTCTTATTAAGGAACAGAAGCATCTCTGCATGTTCAGCTATAAGTCTGTTTCTGCTATCAGTAAGTTCTTATTAAGGAACAGAAGCATCTCTGCATGTTCAGCTATAAGTCTGTTTCTGCTATCAGTAAGTTCTTATTAAGGAACAGAAGCATCTCTGCACGTTCAGCTATAAGTCTGTTTCTGCTATCAGTAAGTTCTTATTAAGGAACAGAAGCATCTCTGCATGTTCCGCTATAAGTCTGTTTCTGCTATCAGTAAGTTCTTATTAAGGAACAGAAGCATCTCTGCATGTTCCGCTATAAGTCTGTTTCTGCTATCAGTAAGTTCTTATTAAGGAACAGAAGCATCTCTGTATGTTCAGCTATAAGTCTGTTTCTGCTATCAGTAAGTTCTTATTAAGGAACAGAAGCATCTCTGCATGTTCAGCTATAAGTCTGTGTCTGCTATCAGTAAGTTCTAAATAAGGAACAGAAGCATCTCTGCATGTTCAGCTATAAGTCTGTTTCTGCTATCAGTAAGTTCTTATTAAGGAACAGAAGCATCTCTGCATGTTCAGCTATAAGTCTGTTTCTGCTATCAGTAAGTTCTTATTAAGGAACAGAAGCATCTCTGCATGTTCAGCTATAAGTCTGTTTCTGCTATCAGTAAGTTCTTATTAAGGAACAGAAGCATCTCTGCATGTTCAGCTATAAGTCTGTTTCTGCTATCAGTAAGTTCTTATTAAGGAACAGAAGCATCTCTGCACGTTCAGCTATAAGTCTGTTTCTGCTATCAGTAAGTTCTTATTAAGGAACAGAAGCATCTCTGCATGTTCCGCTATAAGTCTGTTTCTGCTATCAGTAAGTTCTTATTAAGGAACAGAAGCATCTCTGCATGTTCAGCTATAAGTCTGTTTCTGCTATCAGTAAGTTCTTATTAAGGAACAGAAGCATCTCTGTATGTTCAGCTATAAGTCTGTTTCTGCTATCAGTAAGTTCTTATTAAGGAACAGAAGCATCTCTGCATGTTCAGCTATAAGTCTGTTTCTGCTATCAGTAAGTTCTTATTAAGGAACAGAAGCATCTCTGCATGTTCAGCTATAAGTCTGTTTCTGCTATCAGTAAGTTATTAAGGAACAGAAGAATCTCTGCATGTTCAGCTATAAGTCTGTTTCTGCTATCAGTAAGTTCTTATTAAGGAACAGAAGCATCTCTGCATGTTCAGCTATAAGTCTGTTTCTGCTATCAGTAAGTTCTTATTAAGGAACAGAAGCATCTCTGCATGTTCAGCTATAACTCTGTTTCTGCTATCAGTA
>NC_069503.1:1154580621-1154603121 GCF_027579735.1 Bombina bombina | reverse complement strand
TAGCCTGCCTGCCAGCATGTGTGCCAGGCCCACTTGCCCAGTGCCACACCACTCATATCTGGTGTAACAGTAGTGTAAATTTAAAAAAAAAAACATTTTTGACTGTGAAACATCAGTCTGCTTGTGTAATCTAATTGCAGTTGCCTGCCTGCCAGCGTGTGTGCCAGGCCCACTTGCCGAGTGCCACCACTTATATCTGGTGTAACAGTAGTGTAAATTTAAAAAAAAAAACTTTTTGACTGTGAAACATCAGTCTGCTTGTGTAATCTAATTGCAGTTGCCTGCCTGCCAGCGTGTGTGCCAGGCCCACTTGCCGAGTGCCACCACTTATATCTGGTGTAACAGTAGTGTAAATTTAAAAAAAAAAAACTTTTTGACTGTGAAACATCAGTCTGCTAGTGTAATCTAATTGCAGTTGCTTGCCTGCCAGCATGTGTGCCAGGCTCACAGTGTATACTGTGCCCACTTGCCCAGTGCCCCCACTCATATCTGGTGTAACAGTAGTGTAAATTAAAAAAAAAAACTTTTTTGACTGTGAAACATCAGTCTGCTTGTGTAATCTAATTGCAGTTGCCTGCCTGCCAGTGTGTGTGCCAGGCTCACAGCGTATACTGTGCCCACTTGCCCAGTGCCACCACTCATATCTGGTGTAACAGTAGTGTAAATTTAAAAAAAACTAAACTTTTTTGACTGTGAAACATCAGTCTGCTAGTGTAATCTAATTGCAGTAGCCTGTCTGCCAGCATGTGTGCCAGGCCCACTTGCCCAGTGCCACCACTCATATCTGGTGTAACAGTAGTGTAAATTTAAAAAAAAAAAACCTTTTTTGACTGTGAAACATCAGTCTGCTAGTGTAATCTAATTGCAGTTGTCTGCCTGCCAGCGTGTGTGTCAGACCCCTTGCCCAGTGCCACACCACTCATATCTGGTGTAACAGTAGTGTAAATTAAAAAAAAAAAACTTTTTTGACTGTGAAACATCAGTCTGCTAGTGTAATCTAATTGCAGTTGCCTGCCAGCGTGTGTGCCAGGCCCACTTGCCCAGTGCCACCACTCATATCTGGTGTAACAGTAGTGTAAATTTAAAAAAAAAAACGTTTTTGACTGTGAAACATCAGTCTGCTTGTGTAATCTAATTGCAGTTGCCTGCCTGCCAGCGTGTGTGCCAGGCCCACTTGCCGAGTGCCACCACTTATATCTGGTGTAACAGTAGTGTAAATGGAATGCGTGGCTCTGCAGAGGAGGAGTTGGTGACACCGCCACAACTTGCAGGCAGGCCTGCTGCCACCTCCTCTACTCCTCCTACTCCATCCTCTTCCATAACCTCCTCGGCTGAGTCCTCTTCTGCTGCTGCGTCTTGCTCCACATCAACGGCACCCCCCCAGCTCCGCAGGTACTATTCCACATCCCGGATACGGCAGTGTCACGCCGTCTTGGGGTTGACTTGCCTGAAAGCAGAGAGTCACAGTGGACCAGCACTCCTGTCCGCCCTGAACGCACAGGTGGATCAGTGGCTGACTCTGCACCAACTGGAGATCGGCAAAGTGGTTTCTGACAACGGAAGTAATTTGGTGGCGGCATTGAAATTGGGCAAGTTGACACATGTGCCATGCATGGCACATGTGTAATCTGATCGTACAACGCTTTGTGCATAAGTACCCAGGCTTACAGGATGTCCTGAAGCAGGCCAGGAAGGTGTGTGGCCATTTGAGGTGTTCCTACACGGCCATGGCGCACTTTTCCGATATCCAGCGGCGAAACAACATGCCAGTGAGGCGCTTGATTTGCGACAGCCCGACACGTTGGAATTCAACACTCCTAATGTTCGACCACCTGCTCCAACAAGAAAAAGCCGTTAACGAGTATTTGTATAACCGGGGTGCTAGGAGTTGGGAATTTTTTTGCCACGTTACTGGGCGCTCATGTTCAATGCCTGTAGGCTCATGCATCCTTTTGAGGAGGTGACAAACCTAGTCAGTCGCACCGACGGCACCATCAGCGACATCATACCATTTGTTTTCTTCCTGGAGCGTGCCCTGCGAAGAGTGCTGGATCAGGCCATAGATGAGCCTGAAGAGGAAGAGGAAGAGTTGTGGTCACCATCACCACCAGAAACAGCCTTATCAGCATCGCTTGCTGGACCAGTGGCAATGCTGGAAGAGGATTGTGAGGAAGAGGAGTCAGAGGAGGAATGTGGCTTTGAGGAGGAGGAGGAAGACCAACCACAACAGGCATCCCAGGGTGCTCGTTGTCACCTATCTGGTACCCGTGGTGTTGTACGTGGCTGGGGGTTAGAAGATACCTTCAGTGAGATCACTGAGGACGAGGAACGGGACATGAGTAGCTCGGCATCCAACCTTGTGCAAATGGGGTTGTTACGGTTACCCTCAGTCTTGCTGAGAGATGGACCGCTTAGTAGCCTGGATTCCTATTACTGAAGAGGGGAGAAGCTGCTTTCCATACTCTTCTATACGAGTTGTGTAAATATAGAATAATCCCCCTAGCTGTGGTACCGCTAGGATACCCTTCTGCCCACAAAAAAAAAAACGAGTCAAAGCTGCGATTTGAGGGTCAACCAAGAACTGAGAGCTGGGATCCCCAGCCTGCTTTTTATTGATGTTATATGCAAACAGGACACTCCCAGGGGGAGGCATAAAATCACCAATCACACATTTGGTACAACCCACACATCCCCTCCCCTCAGGTAACAGTTAAACCAATTATACGGTGCATTGTTGTAGTTCCAGATGGTTGCGGGCAAACACCGCTGTTCGCATGTAAGATGGCCGCGAACACGTGCAAAATCCCGAAATGGCGGCCACCTATACGTTTACACAAAGGATTCGTGCTGAATCATACGAACGGCTGCAAATAGGGCTGAACGGTGAAAACAGCACTCAAAGGCACACAATGAAAACCAATGCTTTTGTAACAGTGCTCCCTTTCTGTGGAACACTCTGGCAGACACTGTCTGACCCCTTTTCGGGGCAGACTAAGGCTGTCCAGACCGCTGGTTATGCTGGGCTGAGGTCGGTCTGTCTGAACAACCCGTCGGCGTTGCCATTCTGTTTCCCAGGTCTGTAAGTAATGGTGAAATTGAAGGGTTGCAACGATAAACTCCAACGTAATAGCCTGCCGTTATCTCCAGAGACCCGGTTCAGCCACACCAACGGGTTATGGTCGGTGACCAGAGTGAACTCCTGCCCATATAAATAGGGAGTCAATTTCTTTAATGCCCACACCAAAGCCAAACACTCCTTTTCGACCGCTGCATAGCTGACTTCGCGGGGCAGGAGCTTCCGGCTGATGTAGGCAACTGGATGCTCCCCCCCGTCTTCGCCTACTTGGCTGAGGATGGCTCCCAGCCCGAACATGGAAGCATCTGTATGGACGATAAAACGCTTGTTAAGGGCCGGGGCCGCCAAGACAGGAGCGTTAATTAGAGCATTTTTGAGAGCCTGGAAAGCCGCTTCACAGTTGGGAGACCACAGGACCTGTCGAGGTAAGTTTTTCTTGGTCAAGTCAGTCAGGGGTTTAGCAAGTGTGCTGTAGTCTGGTACAAACCGTCTGTAGTACCCTGCCGTGCCCAGGAAGGCTAGGACCTGAGTCTTAGTGATGGGGGTGGGCCAATTGGCGACAGCTTCTATCTTGGCCGGCTCTGGTCGCTGTTTTCCACACCCCACCCGGTGACCCAGGTACTGTACCTCGGCCATCCCAAAGTGGCATTTTTCTGGCTTCAGAGTCAAACCAGCAGCCCGGATCTGATCCAGAACCATTCCTACGTGAGCTAAGTGGTCCTCCCAGGACTCACTGTGGATCGCTATGTCGTCCAGGTATGCGCAAGCAAACCTCTGGAAGCCATCCAGGAGCCTATCCACCAAGCGCTGGAATGTAGCGGGGGCATTCTTCATCCCAAACGGCATTACCTTAAACTGATATAAGCCGAATGGGGTGACGAATGCTGACTTGGGGATAGCCTCCGGGGCCAGGGGAATCTGCCAGTAACCTTTGCAGAGGTCAATAGTGGTCAGGTAATTTCCCCTGGCTATACGATCGTGTAGCTCGTCTACCCTGGGCATAGGGTAAGCGTCCGTCACTGTCTTTTCATTGAGCTTCCGATAGTCTACGCAGAACCGGGTTGTCCCATCTTTCTTGGGCACCAAGACAACTGGGGAGGCCCAGGGACTATCGAGGGCTCAATTACTCTGAGTTGGAGCATCTCATCGATCTCCTTCCTCATTCCTGTCCTAACTGCTTCGGGGATTCGGTACGGAGCCTGGCACAAGGGAGCTTGTCCCGGAGTATCTACCTGATGGGTGGTTAAGGTAGTGTACCCTGGCTTCGGGGAGAAGGTGAGGTGTTTGGACTGTAGGAGTTGGTTGAGCTGCTCCCTTTCAGTGGGCTAAGTCGGTCTCCTATCTGAACCTGAGCTACTATACCTGTGGGGAGACTCTTTTCTAATAGGTCTGGAATGGGTAGACTGTTGGGGTCTTCCTGAGGGGAACAACATACGGCCGCCACGTTCTCTGGTCGCTCAAAATATTCCTTGAGCATGTTTACATGGAATGTCTTTCTAAGATTGTTGTTGTGGCAGCTAGCTATCACATAAGTGGTGTCTCCCCTTTTCTCTACGATCTGGTAGGGGCCCTGCCAGGACGCCTGCAATTTGTCTGTCTTCACCGGCTTAAGTACTAACACCTTTTGTCCTATGGTGAAGATTCTCTTTCGGGCCCCCCGATCGTACCATACCTTCTGTCTTCTCTGGGCCGACTGGAGATTATCCCGCACTGATTTGGCTAATTGCTCCATTCGGTCCCTGAGTTCCAGCACGTATGGCACAATGGGGACACCGTCAGTCTCCATCTCTCCCTCCCAGTGCTCCCGGCTTAGGGGTCCCCGTACCTTTCTTCCGTACAGCAACTCGAAGGGAGAGAACCCTGTCGTCTCCTGGGGCACCTCCCGATAAGCAAATAGGAGGTGCGGCAGGAATCGCTCCCAGTCTCGGTATTCCTGGGTGAACGTCTTGAGCATTTGCTTGAGGGTCCCATTGAACCTCTCACACAGCCCGTTCGTCTGGGGGTGGTATGGGGAGCTCAGGAGGGACTTAATTTTGCAAACCTGCCAGAGTTGTTGGGTCAACTCAGCCGTAAATTGGGTGCCTCGGTCGGATAGGATTTCTTTTGGAAATCCTACCCGGGAGAACACCTGTACTAGTGCATTCGCTACCGTATCCGCTTGTATGTTGGATAGGGCGACAGCCTCTGGGTACCTGGTAGCGTAGTCCACTACGGTAAGAATGTAGCGCTTACCGGAGGGACTAGGGGTAGCCAGTGGTCCCACTAGGTCAATAGCCACCCTGCTGAAGGGTTCCTCTACAATGGGCATATTTAAGAGATGGGCTTTAGGGTGATTGCCTCGCCTTCCTACTCGTTGACACACATCGCAGGTATTACAGTAAGTTCTAACATCAGCGTGTACCCCTGGCCAAAAGAACGTGTGCGTAATGCGGTGTAGTGTACGGGTTACAGCTAGGTGGCCTGCTAAGGGGATGTTGTGGCCTATCTTGAGGATTTCTTGACGGTATTTGTGGGGCACTACCAGCTGTCGCCTACGCTGTCCCCTTTTCTCTGTCAAGCGGTATAGTTTCCCTTTTTCCCATAAAAATGTTTCGTTATCTGCCCTGCCCCCTCCGGTCTCTGCTCGTTCCCGGTAATTTTGTAAGGTCGGGTCAGTCTTAGACTCTGCCTCGAAAGCATCTGGGGTGTCCCAGGGTATGGGGCCTAACATGTCAGGCAAGGTCGGGGTAGGTCTTACCTGTGTCTCCCGCACTGGTGAGAGTTCTCGCTCCGTCTGGGCTTGGGCTCGTGTAGTCACGGGGTTCGCCTCGTTGTTGTATACTGGAGCATAGGCAGAAGTCATGGGGCCCAAATCGTTGCCCAGTAGTACTTCGGCAGGTAAATTATCCATTATGCCCACGTTCACAGCCCCCTTTCCCGCTCCCCAATCAAGATGCACTTTAGCGGTTGGAATTTTGTACACATCCCCCCCCCGCCACTCTAACGGCCACAGTCTGTCCTGATCGCTGGTGCTCCGGCACCAAATGACTCTGTACCAGCGTGATAGTAGCCCCTGTGTCTCTCAATCCCTCGGTAGATCGCCCCTCGAGCCATACCTTCTGCCGATGGTGCTGGCGGTTATCTGAAGCAGCATATACAGGGTCCGCCTCATGAAGCGGCCCCAAATATTCCTCCATAGGGGCCTCTTGGTTAACACAGAGGGCCCGGGCAGGACGATATGACCCAGAGGGGTAATTGTAATTCCTGGGTGTCTGGTGCGTATTAAGGGGGCAGCTAGCCATGAAATGCCCTGGTTGCTTGCACCGGTGGCAAGTCGGTCGGGGACGATCAGAGCTGGTATTGGGTGGTCCTGAGTGTCGGGCGGGCCCTGTGGGCACCGGGGCTCGGAATTCAGCACGAGGAGGTGCACGGTAAACCTCTCTGGGTTCGACCCGTGCTGGAGCTCGGTAGTTCGTGGGTTCGTGAAGACGGGAGTCATAATGTTCATCGGCCAATTTGGCTGCTTCTTCTAAGGTAGAAGGTCGCCTGTCTCGCAGCCATTCCTTCCCCTGCTGCTCCATGCCATTATAAAAATGTTCTAAGAGAAACAATTGTAAAATTTCCTCACCAGTCACCGCTTTACTTCCGCTCATCCAGTGATTTGCCGCTCTCCGCATTCGGTGCGCCCATTCCATATGGGTATCGTTATGCTTCTTTTTCGTGCCCCGAAACTGTCGGCGATACGTGTCCGGATTTACAGCATACCTTCGTAACAGTGTCTCTTTAACTAGCTCATACTGTGTCACTTCCTCAGCACCCAGAGTGCGAAAGGCTTCCAGGGCTCGCCCGGATAGTTTCCCAGACAATATCGTGGGCCACTCTCTGTTGGGAATCTGGTGCAGGGCACATTGCCTTTCGAAGTCCGCCAAGTATTCATCAATCCCTGTCTCGCTCTCTAGGAAGGGTCGAAATGCCGCATAGGGTATCTTGGGCCTCCCAGCATTTTCGACAGGGATGATTACCTGTGGGGCTTCAGCATGGCGGTGTGCGTTCGCTAGGTTGAGTTCGTGGGCTCGAGCCCTTCGTATATCCTCGTCCGCTTCCGCCATCAACTGTTGCACCAATTCCATGGAGGGGTTCGGCCCGTATAGTGAGAGACTCTCCTGCACAATCCTGGTTTTTTCGTCACTAATCGTGGTCGGTGTTTCCGCCATTGTGAAGCTCTGATCCAGTTCAGTCAATTCTGCGATCAGCTCTCTCCTCGGCCGGTTGCTGGCGTACCCACCTCTGCTTTCAAGTAAATCCTTTAGGGTTGTACGCTTCAATTTTTCATAAGCGCTCTCCATCCATTCTGTACCTCTCCTAGGAAATCCAGGGTAATCCCGCCGCTGCCGCCAAATGTTACGGTTACCCGCAGTCTTGCTGAGAGATGGACCGCTTAGTAGCCTGGATTCCTATTACTGAAGAGGGGAGAAGCTGCTTTCCATACTCTTCTATACGAGTCGTGTAAATATAGAATAATCCCCCTAGCTGTGGTACCGCTAGGATACCCTTCTGCCCACAAAAAAAAAACGAGTCAAAGCTGTGATTTGAGGGTCAACCAAGAACTGAGAGCTGGGATCCCCAGCCTGCTTTTTATTGAGGTTATATGCAAACAGGACACTCCCAGGGGGAGGCATAAAATCACCAATCACACATTTGGTACAACCCACACATCCCCTCCCCTCAGGTAACAGTTAAACCAATTATACGGTGCATTGTTGCAGTTCCAGATGGTTGCGGGCAAACACAGCTGTTTGCATGTAAGATGGCCGCGAACACATGCAAAGTCCCGAAATGGCGGCCACCTATACGTTTACACAAAGGATTCATGCTGAACCATACGAACGGCTGCAAATAGGGCTGAACGGTGAAAACAGCACTCAAAGGCACACAATGAAAACCAATGCTTTTGTAACAGGGGTCTTTCATGCTGTCGTGCCTGTTGAGGGACCGTCGTATAAAAAAGCTGAAGAAGAACGACCTGTACTGGGTGTCCACGCTACTAGACCCCCGGTATAAGCATAAAGTGCCTGAAATGTTACCAAATTACCACATCAGAAAGGATGCAGCAGTTCCAAAAGAAATTAAAAAGTATGCTTTACACAGCGTATAAGGGTGATGTCACAGCACAATGGGAATCTAACAGGGGAAAAGCTGAAAGTAATCCTCCGACTCCCATGACCACGCCGGCAAGGACAGGACGCTTTACAGACTTGTTGTTGATGGAGGACATGCAGAGCTTTTTAACTCCTATGCATCGCCACAGCCCTTCGGGGTCCACCCTCAGAGACTACCTCGCCTTAACTGCAGATCTCGACACTCTGAGGAGCGATGAACCCCTTGACTACTGGGTGTGCAGGCTTGACCTGTGGCCTGAGCTATCCCAATTTGCAATAGAACTTCTGGCCTGCCCCGCTTCAAGTGTCCTGTCGGAAAGGACCTTCAGTGCAGCAGGAGGTATTGTCACTGAGAAGAGAAGTCGCCTAGGTCAAAAAAGTCTAGATTACTTCACCTTTATTAAGATGAATGAGGGATGGATCCCGAAGGGACTGACATTGGGCGATACATTTGAGTAAAAAAGGCCTGATGAGATGAGCTGCCTTGGGCTAAAAATGGTCCACCCGCTGCTGTATTTTATCTTCGAATGCCGGATGACTTGCGTGACTTATCCGCCACCAACTAGGGTTCAAGCCGCAATGTTTTAGGGCACTTTCTGCCTGGGAAAAAACATCAATTTTTCTGGCCGCTGCTACAGCAGCGGCTGCAACAATACCTAATTTTTCAGGCATGTGTACATGCCAAATTTTTCTGGCCTCTGGTGCTGCACTGTGGCTTCAAAAACCAAACAAAAAAAAAGGCACTTAACAGGGATTAAACTGATAGGAATAGTACTACTTAACACACCACTCCTATCTGGTGGCACATTAGATTGCACGAGCAGTGCCCCAAATTTGAAGTAGGAGCACCGACCAAGCATCTTTTTCCATCTCCCGGTTCCTAAAATCCATGCCATATACACGTCCCCTGATAGGGGACGTAACAGGGATTAAACTGATCAGAATAGTACTACTTAACACACCACTCATATCTGGTGGCACAGTAGATTGCACGCGCAGTGCCCCAAATTTGAAGTAGGAGGACCGACCAAGCATCTTTTTCCATCTCCCGGTTCCTAAAATCCATGCCATATACACTTCCCCTGATAGGGGACGTAACAGGGATTAAACTGATCAGAATAGTACTACTTAACACACCACTCCTATCCGGTGGCACAGTAGATTGCACGTGCAGTGCCCCAAATTTGAAGTAGGAGGACTGACCAAGCATCTTTTTCCATCTCCCGGTTCCTAAAATCCATGCCATATACACGTCCCCTGGCGCCGCAACTGCCTCTGGGAACCTTACCATGGGTCCCAGACCGCACGTCTTGTAATTCTCTGTCTGGGAAATTATCTATCAAATCTATCTATTTATCTATCAAATCTATCTATCTATCTATCTATCTATCGTATCTATCAAATGTATATTGCATCTACAGGGAGTGCAGAATTATTAGGCAAGTTGTATTTTTGAGGATTAATTTTATTATTGAACAACAACCATGTTCTCAATGAACCCAAAAAACTCATTAATATCAAAGCTGAATATTTTTGGAAGTAGTTTTCAGTTTGTTTTTAGTTTTAGCTATTTTAGGGGGATATCTGTGTGTGCAGGTGACTATTACTGTGCATAATTATTAGGCAATTTAACAAAAAACAAATATATACCCATTTCAATTATTTATTTTTACCAGTGAAACCAATATAACATCTCAACATTCACAAATATACATTTCTGACATTCAAAAACAAAACAAAAACAAATCAGTGACCAATATAGCCACCTTTCTTTGCAAGGACACTCAAAAGCCTGCCATCCATGGATTCTGACAGTGTTTTGATCTGTTCACCATCAACATTGCGTGCAGCAGCAACCACAGCCTCCCAGACACTGTTCAGAGAGGTGTACTGTTTTCCCTCCTTGTAAATCTCACATTTGATGATGGACCACAGGTTCTCAATGGGGTTCAGATCAGGTGAACAAGGAGGCCATGTCATTAGATTTTCTTCTTTTATACCCTTTCTTGCCAGCCACGCTGTGGAATACTTGGACGCGTGTGATGGAGCATTGTCCTGCATGAAAATCATGTTTTTCTTGAAGGATGCAGACTTCTTCCTGTACCACTGCTTGAAGAAGGTGTCTTCCAGAAACTGGCAGTAGGACTGGGAGTTGAGCTTGACTCCATCCTCAACCCGAAAAGGCCCCACAAGCTCATCTTTGATGATACCAGCCCAAACCAGTACTCCACCTCCACCTTGCTGGCGTCTGAGTCGGACTGGAGCTCTCTGCAGTTTACCAATCCAGCCACGGGCCCATCCATCTGGCCCATCAAGACTCACTCTCATTTCATCAGTCCATAAAACCTTAGAAAAATCAGTCTTGAGATATTTCTTGGCCCAGTCTTGACGTTTCAGCTTGTGTGTCTTGTTCAGTGGTGGTCGTCTTTCAGCCTTTCTTACCTTGGCCATGTCTCTGAGTATTGCACACCTTGTGCTTTTGGGCACTCCAGTGATGTTGCAGCTCTGAAATATGGCCAAACTGGTGGCAAGTGGCATCTTGGCAGCTGCACGCTTGACTTTTCTCAGTTCATGGGCAGTTATTTTGCGCCTTGGTTTTTCTACACGCTTCTTGCGACCCTGTTGACTATTTTGAATGAAACGCTTGATTGTTCGATGATCACGCTTCAGAAGCTTTGCAATTTTAAGAGTGCTGCATCCCTCTGCAAGATATCTCACTATTTTTGACTTTTCTGAGCCTGTCAAGTCCTTCTTTTGACCCATTTTGCCAAAGGAAAGGAAGTTGCCTAATAATTATGCACACCTGATATAGGGTGTTGATGTCATTAGACCACGCCCCTTCTCATTACAGAGATGCACATCACCTAATATGCTTAATTGGTAGTAGCCTTTCGAGCCTATACAGCTTGGAGTAAGACAACATGCATAAAGAGGATGATGTGGTCAAAATACTCATTTGCCTAATAATTCTGCACTCCCTGTATTGATCTATCTATCTAATCTATGTATCTATCTATCTATCTATCAAATCTATCTATCTCGTGGCCAGACTGTTTTGTGACAGCCACTTGTGTTTCGGCCAAATGTCCATCGGCCAAATGTCCGTCGGCCAAATGTCCGTCGGCCAAATGTCCGTCGGCTAAAAGTCTGGCCATGTTTGCACACGCAGTGCCCCAAATTTGAAGTAGGAGGACCAACCAAGCATCTTTTTCCATCTTCCGGTTCCTAAAATCCATGCCATATACACGTCCCCTGATAGGGGACTTAACAGGGATTAAACTGATCAGAATAGTACTACTTAACACACCGCTCTTATCTGGTGGCACAGTAGATTGCACGTGCAGTGCCCCAAATTTGAAGTAGGAGGACCGACCAAGCATCTTTTTCCATCTCCCGGTTCCTAAAATCCATGCCATATACACGTCCCCTGGCGCCGCAACTGCCTCTGGGAACCTTACCATGGGTCCCAGACCGCACGTCTTGTAATTCTCTGTCTGGGAAATTATCTATCAAATCTATCTATTTATCTATCAAATCTATCTATCTATCTATCTATCTATCTATCTATCGTATCTATCAAATGTATATTGCATCTACAGGGAGTGCAGAATTATTAGGCAAGTTGTATTTTTGAGGATTAATTTTATTATTGAACAACAACCATGTTCTCAATGAACCCAAAAAACTCATTAATATCAAAGCTGAATATTTTTGGAAGTAGTTTTCAGTTTGTTTTTAGTTTTAGCTATTTTAGGGGGATATCTGTGTGTGCAGGTGACTATTACTGTGCATAATTATTAGGCAATTTAACAAAAAACAAATATATACCCATTTCAATTATTTATTTTTACCAGTGAAACCAATATAACATCTCAACATTCACAAATATACATTTCTGACATTCAAAAACAAAACAAAAACAAATCAGTGACCAATATAGCCACCTTTCTTTGCAAGGACACTCAAAAGCCTGCCATCCATGGATTCTGACAGTGTTTTGATCTGTTCACCATCAACATTGCGTGCAGCAGCAACCACAGCCTCCCAGACACTGTTCAGAGAGGTGTACTGTTTTCCCTCCTTGTAAATCTCACATTTGATGATGGACCACAGGTTCTCAATGGGGTTCAGATCAGGTGAACAAGGAGGCCATGTCATTAGATTTTCTTCTTTTATACCCTTTCTTGCCAGCCACGCTGTGGAATACTTGGACGCGTGTGATGGAGCATTGTCTTGCATGAAAATCATGTTTTTCTTGAAGGATGCAGACTTCTTCCTGTACCACTGCTTGAAGAAGGTGTCTTCCAGAAACTGGCAGTAGGACTGGGAGTTGAGCTTGACTCCATCCTCAACCCGAAAAGGCCCCACAAGCTCATCTTTGATGATACCAGCCCAAACCAGTACTCCACCTCCACCTTGCTGGCGTCTGAGTCGGACTGGAGCTCTCTGCAGTTTACCAATCCAGCCACGGGCCCATCCATCTGGCCCATCAAGACTCACTCTCATTTCATCAGTCCATAAAACCTTAGAAAAATCAGTCTTGAGATATTTCTTGGCCCAGTCTTGACGTTTCAGCTTGTGTGTCTTGTTCAGTGGTGGTCGTCTTTCAGCCTTTCTTACCTTGGCCATGTCTCTGAGTATTGCACACCTTGTGCTTTTGGGCACTCCAGTGATGTTGCAGCTCTGAAATATGGCCAAACTGGTGGCAAGTGGCATCTTGGCAGCTGCACGCTTGACTTTTCTCAGTTCATGGGCAGTTATTTTGCGCCTTGGTTTTTCTACACGCTTCTTGCGACCCTGTTGACTATTTTGAATGAAACGCTTGATTGTTCGATGATCACGCTTCAGAAGCTTTGCAATTTTAAGAGTGCTGCATCCCTCTGCAAGATATCTCACTATTTTTTACTTTTCTGAGCCTGTCAAGTCCTTCTTTTGACCCATTTTGCCAAAGGAAAGGAAGTTGCCTAATAATTATGCACACCTGATATAGGGTGTTGATGTCATTAGACCACGCCCCTTCTCATTACAGAGATGCACATCACCTAATATGCTTAATTGGTAGTAGCCTTTCGAGCCTATACAGCTTGGAGTAAGACAACATGCATAAAGAGGATGATGTGGTCAAAATACTCATTTGCCTAATAATTCTGCACTCCCTGTATTGATCTATCTATCTAATCTATGTATCTATCTATCTATCAAATCTATCTATCTCGTGGCCAGACTGTTTTGTGACAGCCACTTGTGTTTCGGCCAAATGTCCATCGGCCAAATGTCCGTCGGCCAAATGTCCGTCGGCTAAAAGTCCGGCCATGTTTGCACACGCAGTGCCCCAAATTTGAAGTAGGAGGACCGACCAAGCATCTTTTTCCATCTTCCGGTTCCTAAAATCCATGCCATATACACGTCCCCTGATAGGGGACTTAACAGGTATTAAACTGATCAGAATAGTACTACTTAACACACCGCTCTTATCTGGTGGCACAGTAGATTGCACGTGCAGTGCCCCAAATTTGAAGTAGGAGGACCGACCAAGCATCTTTTTCCATCTCCCGGTTCCTAACATCCATGCCATATACACGTCCCCTGATAGGGGACGTAACAGGGATTAAACTGATCAGAATAGTACTACTTAACACACCACTCCTATCTGGTGGCACAGTAGATTGCACGCGCAGTGCCCCAAATTTGAAGTAGGAGGACCGACCAAGCATCTTTTTCCATCTCCCGGTTCCTAAAATCCATGCCATATACACGTCCCCTGATAGGGGGCGTAACAGGTATTAAACTGATCAGAATAGTACTACTTAACACACCGCTCTTATCTGGTGGCACAGTAGATTGCACGCGCAGTGCCCCAAATTTGAAGTAGGAGGACCGACCAAGCATCTTTTTCCATCTCCCGGTTCCTAAAATCCATGCCATATACACGTCCCCTGGCGCCGCAACTGCCTCTGGGAACCTTACCATGGGTCCCAGACCGCACGTCTTGTATTTCTCTGTCTGGGAAATTATCTATCTATCAAATCTATCTATTTATCTATCAAATCTATCTATCGTATCTATCAAATGTATATTGCATCTATTGATCTATCTATCTAATTTATGTATCTATCTATCTATCTATCAAATCTATCTATCTCGTGGCCGGACTGTTTTGTGACAGCCACTTGTGTTTCGGCCAAATGTCCATCGGCCAAATGTCCATCAGCCAAATGTCCGTCGGCTAAAAGTCCGGCCATGTTTGAACACGCAGTGCCCCAAATTTGAAGTAGGAGGACCAACCAAGCATCTTTTTCCATCTCCCGGTTCCTAAAATCCATGCCATATACACGTCCCCTGATAGGGGGCGTAACAGGTATTAAACTGATCAGAATAGTACTACTTAACACACCGCTCTTATCTGGTGGCACAGTAGATTGCACGCGCAGTGCCCCAAATTTGAAGTAGGAGGACCGACCAAGCATCTTTTTCCATCTCCCGGTTCCTAAAATCCATGCCATATACACGTCCCCTGATAGGGGACATAACAGGGATTAAACTGATCAGAATAGTACTACTTAACACACCACTCATATCTGGTGGCACAGTAGATTGCACACGCAGTGCCCCAAATTTGAAGTAGGAGGACCGACCAAGCATCTTTTTCCATCTCCCGGTTCCTAAAATCCATGCCATATACACGTCCCCTGATAGGGGGCGTAACAGGTATTAAACTGATCAGAATAGTACTACTTAACACACCACTCTTATCTGGTGGCACAGTAGATTGCACGCGCAGTGCCCCAAATTTGAAGTAGGAGGACCGACCAAGCATCTTTTTCCATCTCACGGTTCCTAAAATCCATGCCATATACACGTCCCCTGGCGCCGCAACTGCCTCTGGGAACCTTACCATGGGTCACAGACCGCACGTCTTGTAATTCTCTGTCTGGGAAATGATCTATCTATCAAATCTATCTATTTATCTATCAAATCGATCGATCTAGCTATCTATCGTATCTATCAAATGTATATTGCATCTATTGATCTATTTATCTATCTAATCTATGTACCTATCTATCTATCTATAAAATCTATCTATCTCGTGGCCGGACTGTTTTGTGACAGCCACTTGTGTTTCGGCCAAATGTCCGTCGGCCAAATGTCCGTCTGCCAAATGTCCGTCGGCTAAAAGTCCGGCCACGATTGCACGCGTAGTGCCCCAAATTTGAAGTAGGAGGACCGACCAAGCATCTTTTTCCATCTCCCGGTTCCTAAAATCCATGCCATATACACGTCCCCTGATAGGGGGCGTAACAGGTATTAAACTGATCAGAATAGTACTACTTAACACACCACTCTTATCTGGTGGCACAGTAGATTGCACGCGCAGTGCCCCAAATTTGAAGTAGGAGGACCGACCAAGCATCTTTTTCCATCTCCCGGTTCATAAAATCCATGCCATATACAGGTCCCCTGATAGGGGATGTAACAGGGATTAAACTGATCTGAATAGTACTACTTAACACACCACTTCTATCTGGTGGCACAGTAGATTGCACGCGCAGTGCCCCAAATTTGAAGTAGGAGGACCGACCAAGCATCTTTTTCCATCTCCCGGTTCCTAAAATCCATGCCATATACACATCCCCTGGCGCCGCACCTGCCTCTGGGAACCTTACCATGGGTCACAGACCGCACGTCTTGTAATTCTCTGTCTGGGAAATTATATATCTATCAAATCTATCTATTTATCTATCAAATCTATCTATCTATCGTATCTATCAAATGTATCTATTGCATCTATTGATCTATCTATCTAATCTATGTATCTATCTATCTATCTATCTATCAAATCTATATATCTTGTGGCCGGACTGTTATCTGACAGCCACTTGTGTTTCGGCCAAATGTCTGTCGGCCAAATGTCCGTCTGCCAAATGTCCGTCGGCTAAAAGTCCGGCCACGATTGCATGCGCAGTGCCCCAAATTTGAAGTAGGAGGACCGACCAAGCATCTTTTTCCATCTCCCGGTTCCTAAAATCCATGCCATATACACATCCCCTGATAGGGGACGGAACAGGGATTAAACTGATAAGAATAGTACTACTTAACACATCTTATAATAATGCAGAGAGAGGCAATGCAGAGAGAGGAGTCTGAAGAAGAGGAGTCAGAGGAGGAAGGTGGCTTTGAGGAGGTGGAAGACCAAACACAGCAGGCGTCCCAGGGGGCTTGTTGTCACCTTTCGGGGACACTTGGTGTTGTACGTGGCTGGGTGGAGGAAGAGACCTTCAATGACATCAGTGAGGACAAGGAACAGGACATGGCTAGCTTGGTATCCAACCTTGTGCAAATGGGGAGTTTGCGGTTGTGCAAATGGACTGTTTGCGGTTGTTTGCGGTGCGTTAAACGGGGAGTTTGGTCTGTCACTGTGAAGCAGGCATAACCCTTACACTACCTGATCGATACAACATCATACCTGATGTTTTAAAGCACGTTATTCCAAACAATTTAGGAATGTTAGGTGATTTATGCCCTTTATGGATTAAAACCAGACTCTGCATCAACTATGTAATTTTACGTGGGAGTTTTGCCATGGATCCCCCTCCGGCATGCCACAGTCCAGGTGTTAGTACCCTTGAAACAACTTTTCCATCACTATTGTGGCCAGAAAGAGTCCCTGAGGGTTTTAAAATTCGCCTGCCTATTGAAGTCGATGGCATTTCGACCGGTTCGCGAACAGTTGCAGACATTTGCGTTCGCCGTTCACGAACGGAAAATTTTAAGTTTGCGACATCACTAGTGGAGACTGATCAAGTAGAATAAGCTGTAATTCTCTGTGGCGGGGGTTGACCCGACTCCAAATAAGCTTGAAGAATCAAAAGCTTTAACAACGAAGCCAAGGAAACAGCAGAAGCCTTCTGACCTTTCCTAGAACCAGAAAATATAACAAATAGACTAGATGTTTTACTGAAATCTTTAGTAGCTTCAATATAATATTTCAAAGCTCTCACCACATCCAAAGAATGTAAGGATTTCTCCAAAGAATTCCTAGGATTAGGACACAAGGAAGGGACAACAATTTCTTTATTAATGTTATTAGAATTCACAACCTTAGGTAATAATTTAAATAAAGTCCGTAAAACCGCCTTATCCTGATGAAAAATCAGAAAAGGAGATTCACAAGAGAGAGCAGATCATTCAGAAACTCTTCTAGCAGAAGAGATGGCCAAAAGGAACAACACTTTCCAAGAAAGTAATTTAATGTCCAAAGAGTTCATAGGCTCAAAAGGAGGAGCCTGCAAAGCCTTCAAAACCAAATTAAGACTCCAGGGAGGAGAAATTGATTTAATGACAGGCTTGATACGAACCAAAGCCTGTACAAAACAATGAATATCAAGAAGTTTAGCAATCTTTCTGTGAAATAAAACAGAAAGAGCAGAGATTTGTCCCTTCAAGGAACTTGCAGACAAACCCTTATCTAAACCATCCTGAAGGAACTGTAAAGTTCTAGGAATTCTAAAAGAATGCCAAGAGAATTTATGAGAAGAACACCATGAAATATAAATTTTCCAAACTCGATAATAAATCTTTCTAGAAACAGATTTATGAGCTTGTAACATAGTATTAATCACTGAGTCAGAGAAACCTCTATGACTAAGCACTAGGCTTACCTTCAAATTTAACAGATTGACGAGCTTGTAACATACAGGGAGTGCAGAATTATTAGGCAAATGAGTATTTTGACCACATCATCCTCTTTATGCATGTTGTCTTACTCCAAGCTGTATAGGCTTGAAAGCCTACTACCAATTAAGCATATTAGGTGATGTGCATCTCTGTAATGAGAAGGGGTGTGGTCTAATGACATCAACACCCTATATCAGGTGTGCATAATTATTAGGCAACTTCCTTTCCTTTGGCAAAATGGGTCAAAAGAAGGACTTGACAGGCTCAGAAAAGTCAAAAATAGTGAGATATCTTGCAGAGGGATGCAGCACTCTTAAAATTGCAAAGCTTCTGAAGCGTGATCATCGAACAATCAAGCATTTCATTCAAAATAGTCAACAGGGTCGTAAGAAGCGTGTGGAAAAACCAAGGCGCAAAATAACTGCCCATGAACTGAGAAAAGTCAAGCGTGCAGCTGCCAAGATTGCCACCAGTTTGGCCATATTTCAGAGCTGCAACATCACTGGAGTGCCCAAAAGCACAAGGTGTGCAATACTCAGAGACATGGCCAAGGTAAGAAAGGCTGAAAGACGACCACCACTGAACAAGACACACAAGCTGAAACGTCAAGACTGGGCCAAGAAATATCTCAAGACTGATTTTTCTAAGGTTTTATGGACTGATGAAATGAGAGTGAGTCTTGATGGGCCAGATGGATGGGCCCGTGGCTGGATTGGTAAAGGGCAGAGAGCTCCAGTCCGACTCAGACGCCAGCAAGGTGGAGGTGGAGTACTGGTTTGGGCTGGTATCATCAAAGATGAGCTTGTGGGGCCTTTTCGGGTTGAGGATGGAGTCAAGCTCAACTCCCAGTCCTACTGCCAGTTTCTGGAAGACACCTTCTTCAAGCAGTGGTACAGGAAGAAGTCTGCATCCTTCAAGAAAAATATGATTTTCATGCAGGACAATGCTCCATCACACGCGTCCAAGTACTCCACAGCGTGGCTGGCAAGAAAGGGTATAAAAGAAGAAAATCTAATGACATAGCCTCCTTGTTCACCTGATCTGAACCCCATTGAGAACCTGTGGTCCATCATCAAATGTGAGATTTACAAGGAGGGAAAACAGTACACCTCTCTGAACAGTGTCTGGGAGGCTGTGGTTGCTGCTGCATGCAATGTTGATGGTGAACAGATCAAAACACTGACAGAATCCATGGATGGCAGGCTTTTGAGTGTCCTTGCAAAGAAAGGTGGCTATATTGGTCACTGATTTGTTTTTGTTTTGTTTTTGAATGTCAGAAATGTATATTTGTGAATGTTGAGATGTTATATTGGTTTCACTGGTAAAAATAAATAATTGAAATGGGTATATATTTGTTTTTTATTAAATTGCCTAATAATTATGCACAGTAATAGTCACCTGCACACACAGATATCCCCCTAAAATAGCTATAACTAAAAACAAACTAAAAACTACTTCCAAAACTATTCAGCTTTGATATTAATGAGTTTTTTGGGTTAATTGAGAACATGGTTGTTGTTCAATAATAAAATTAATCCTCAAAAATACAACTTGCCTAATAATTCTGCACTCCCTGTAGTATTAATCACTGAGTCCGAGAAACCTCTATGACTAAGCACTAGGCTTACCTTCAAATTTAATGATTTGAGATCCTGATGAAAAAACGGACCTTGAGACAGCAGGTCTGGCCTTAATGGAAGTGGCCAAGGTTGGCAACTGGACATCCAAACAAGATCCACATACCAAAACCTGTGAGGCCATGCTGGAGCCACCAGCAACACAAACGATTGTTCCACGATGATTTTGGAGATCACTCTTGGAAGAAGAACTAGAGGCGGTAAAATATAAGCAGGTTGATAACACCACGGAAGTATCAACACATCCACTGCTTCCGCCTGAGGATCCCAGGACCTGGACAGGTACCTGGGAAGTTTCTTGTTTAGATGAGAGGCCATCAGATCTATTTCTGGAAGACAACAACAACAATTTGAAAAAACACATCTGGATGGAGGGACCACTCCCCCAGATGTAAAGTCTGACTGCTGAGATAATCCGCCTCCCAATTGTCTATACCTGGGATATGAACCACAGAAATTAGACAGGAGCTGGATTCTGCCTCATAGCTTGGGGACTGTGAGTCCCACCCTGATGATTGACATATGCCACAGTTGTGATATTGTCTGTCTGAAAACAAATGACTGGTTCTCTCTTCAACAGAGGCCAAATCTGAAGAGCTCTGAAAATTGCACGGAGTTAAAAAATATTGATTGGTAATCTCATCTCTTGAGATTTCCAAACCCCTTGTGCTGTCAGAGATCCCCAAACAGCTCCCCAACCTGAAAGACTTGCATCTGTTGTGATCACAGTCAAGGTTAGCCGAACAAAAGAAGCCCCTTGAACTAAAAGATGGTGATCTAACCACCAAGTCAGAGAGAGTCGAACATTGGGATTTAAGGATATTTATTGTGATATCTTTGTATAATCCCTGCACCATTGGTTCAGCATACAAAGCTGGAGAGGTCTCATGTGAAAATGAGCAAAGGGGATCGCGTCTGATGCTGCAGTCATGAGGCCTAAAACTTCCATGCACATAGCTACTGAAGGGAATGACTGAGACTGAAGGTTCCGACAGGCTGCGACCAATTTTAAACGTCTCTTGTCTGTTAAAGACAGAGTCGTGGACACTGAATCTATCTGGAAGCCTAAAAAGGTGACCCTTGTCTGAGGAATCAAGAAACTCTTTGGTAAATTGATTCTCCAACTATGTTTTCGAAGAAACAACACTAGTTGATTTGTGTGAGATTCTGCAGAACGTAAAGACTGAGCTAGTACCAAGATATTGTCCAAATAAGGAAACACTGCAATACCCCGCTCTCTGGTTACAGAGAGTAGGGCACCGAGAACCTTTGAAAAGATTCTTGGAGCTGTCGCTAGGCCAAACAGAAGAGTGACAAATTAGTAATGCTTGTCTGGAAAAGAGAATCTCAGAAACTGATAATGATCTGGATGAATCGGAATATGAAGGTGTGCATCTTGCAAGTCTATTGTGGACATATAGTGTCCTTGCTGAACAAAAGGCAGAATAGTCCTTATAGTCACCATTTTGAAAGTTGGTACTCTTACATAACGATTCAAAATTTTCAGAATCAAAACTGGTCTGAATGAATGTTCCTTCTTTGGGACAATGAATAGATTTGAATAAAACCCCAGACCCTGTTCCTGAAACGGAACTGGCATGATTACCCCTGAAGACTCCAGGTCTGAAACACACTTTTACTGGATTTGCTGGTATGCGTGAGAGAAAAAATCTTCTCACAGGAAGTCTTACTCTGAATCCTATTTGGTACCCCTGAGAGACAATACTCTGAATCCATTGATTTTGGACAGAATTTATCCAAACATCCTTGAAAAATCTTAATCTGCCCCCTACCAGCTGAGATGGAATGAGGGCCGCACCTTCATGCTGACTTAGGGGCTGGCTTTGGTTTCTTAAATGGCTTGGATTTATTCCAATTTGAGGAAGGTTTCCAATTGGAAACAGATTCCTTGGGGGAAGGATTAGGTTTTTGTTCCTTATTTTGTCAAAAGGAACGAAAATGGTTAGAAGCTTTAGATATACCCTTAGGTCTTTTATCCTGAGGCAAAAAAACGTCCTTCCCCCCAGTGACAGTTGAAATAATCGAATCCAACTGAGAACCAAGTAACTTATTACCTTGGAAAGAAAGAGATAGCAATTTGGACTTAGAAGTCATATCAGTATTCCAAGATTTAAGCCACAAAGCTCTTCTAGCTAAAATAGCTAAAGACATAGATCTAACATCTATTTTGATGATATAAAAAATGGCATCACAAGTAAAATGATTAGCATGTTGCAGTAAGCGAACAATGCTAGACAAATCAGAATCCAATTCTTGTTGCACTAAATTTTCCAACCAAAAAGTTGATGCAGCTGCAACATCAGCCAAAGAAATTGCAGGCCTGAGAAGATGACCTGAATATAAATAGGCTTTCCTTAGATAAGAATCAAGCTTCCTATCTAAAGGATCTTTAAAAGAAGTACTATCTTCCATAGGAATAGTGGTACATTTAGCAAGAGTTGAAATAGCCCCATCAACTTTGGGGATCTTTTCCCAAAACTCTATTGTAACTGCTGGTAATGGATACAATTTTTTAAACCTTGAAGAAGGAATAAAAGAAGTACCAGGCCTATTCCATTCCTTAGAAATCATATCAGAAATAGCATCAGGAACTGGAAAAACCTCTGGAGTAACCACAGGAGGTTTAAAAACAGAATTTAAAACGTTTACTAGTTTTAATATCAAGAGGACTAGTCTCCTCAATATCCAAAGTAATCAACACTTCTTTTAACAAAGAACGAATATACTCCATTTTAAATAAATAAGTAGATTTGTCAGTGTCAATATCTGAGGAAGGATCTTCTGAATCAGATAGATCCTCATCAGAGGAGGATAATTCAGTATGTTGTCGGTCATTTGAAATTTCATCAACCTTATGAGAAGTTTTAAAAGACCTTTTACGTTTATTAGAAGGCGGGATGGCAGACAAAGTCTTCTGAATAGAATCAGCAATAAATTCTTTTAAATTCACAGG